>NW_027184341.1:0-300000 GCF_000393655.2 Nicotiana sylvestris | reverse complement strand
AAAAGAAACCATAGTCACTGCACTGCTATGACCAAATTACCTTTTTGGCATTTTACGGCCATAAAACTGGAATTCCGCCTCATTCCCATCTTTGTTTGTGCTATAGCCCACGCCTTCCGCCGTGGGCCCTGGACCCAGACCCGGATCACCCAAAAAAATTCCGAGACATCGAATACGGCCTAAGGAACTATAGTCACCACCCCTCCATGGCCAAATTACCTTTTTTGGCATTTTATAGCCATAAAACTGGAATTCCGCCTGATTCCCATATTTTCATGTGCTATAGCCCACGCCTTCCACCGTGGGCATGGAATCCCGGACCCGGATCACCTAAAAAAATTTTTGAACGTCAAATACGGCCTAAGGACAAATTTTCACCACCTCTCAATGACCAAATTAATTTTTTTTGCGCTGTACGACTATAAAACTGGAACTCCGCCCGATCCTCATATTTTCGTGTTCTATAGATCACGCCTTCCTCTGTGGGCTTGGGACCCAGAACCTGAATCACCTTAAAATTTTCCAGGACATCAAATACAGCCGAAAAACCATAGTCACTGCACTTCCATGACCAAATTACCTTTACTGGAATTTTACGCCCATAAAACTTGAATTCCGCCTCATTCCCATATTTTCTTTTGCTATAGCCCACGCCTTTCGCCGTGGGCCCGGGACCCAGGACTCGGATCGCCTAAAATTTTTTCAAGACATCCTATACGGCCTAAGGAACCATAGTCACTCCCCCACCATGACCAAATTATGTATTTTGGCATTTTATGGCCATAAAATCTGAATTCCGCCTGATTCCCATATTTTTGTGTGCTATAGCCCACGACTTCCGCCGTGGGCCCGGGACCCCAGACCCGGATTGCCTAAAAGTTTTCCAGGACATCGAATATGGCCTAAGAAACCATATTCACAACCCTTCCATGACCAAATTACATTTTTTGGCATTTTACGGCCATAAAATGGAATTCCTCTCGATTCCCATATTTTCGTGTGCTATAGACCACGCCTTCCACCATGGGCCCAGGACCCCGGACCCATATCGCCTAAAAAACTTTTGGGACATCGAATATGGCATAAGTAACCATAGTCACCATCCCGCTATGACCAAATTACGTTTTATGGAGTTTTACGACCATAAAACTTGAATTCCGCTTGATTCCCATATTTTCATGTATTATAGCCCACGCCTTCCGCCGTGTGCCTGGGGCGTAGGATACGGATCACCTAAAACTTTTTTGAGACATTTAATATGGCCTGAGGAACCATAGTAACCGCCCCTCTATGACCAAATTATGTTTTATGGAGTTTTACGGCCATAAAACTTGAATTCCGCCCGATTCCCATATTTTCGTGTGCTATAGGCGTGGGCTCGGGACCCCGGACTTGGATCGCCTAAATTTTTCCGAGACATCAAATACGGACTAAGAAACCACAGTCACTACCCCTCCATGGACAAATTATGTTTTATGGAGTTTTATAGCGATAAAACTTGAATTCCGCATGATTCCCATAACATTAGTGGTGACTCACATAAGGGGCAAGCATATAGTACTTAGAAGTGGACTTGTGACTTTTCCTTGAGAGAGATGAGTGTCCCTCCATTAACCTTTTTTTGAGTTCCACTACCCTAAAGGTGAGGTTTGCTTAGGGAGAGTTGAGGATGTGTGAGTTTGGGTTCTACAACGACCAAAGTAAAAGAAAAGATATTCTTCAATGTGTTGAGTCAACTCTTGATGCTCTTGTGTCGCACTAAATCCATGGTGTTTAAAGGAGTGAATGTTGTTAATGATTCATTTGAATTGAGGGCAATTGTTTGTCCTACTTGATTCTAGATGATGTCACTTTAGGTCGGCTGAGTTTTCTTGGATTGACTCTTAAGGGGTGGGTCTTATTTTATTTGCTTGAGGACAAACAAAAGCTTAAGTTTGGGGGAGTTGATAACTAGGGATTATGATGCATTTTACACTACTTCTTGCTTAAGTTTTGATTAGAAATGTGTACAAAATAGTCTCAAAGGCTCACATGTTGTACTTCATTGTAGGGTTTGGTCAACAAGGTGACAATTTGTCAAAAACCAGCTCATAAAGGAGTGAAACATGCACAAGTACCAAGAATAAGACCAAGCTCAGTCTAACAGGATCAGTGCGGCCGCACACCATTCTGTGCGGTCTGCAATGATGAAGTTCAGAGAGTATGCATTTCAGGCAGCCAAGCAATGCGGTCCGCGGTCCATTTTGTGTGGACTGTATTGACTTCATTGCGGCCGCACTGGACTTTGTGCGGTCCGTAAAGCTCAAGTTCAGAGAGGTGCCATTTTGGAGGAACCTGGCCAATACGGTCCGCGGTCCATTTTATGCGGACTGCAATAGAAGCTACTGCGGCCACGATGCATTTTGTGCGGTCCGCGGTGGCCAACTTCAGAGAGTAGATTATTCAGTCAAGAGCCTTAGTACGGCCACACTTGATTTTGTGCGGTCTGCACTAGCCCTGCAGGGGTATTTTTGTCCATGATTTTTAGCCTAGTATAAATAGTTTCTTTTCCCATTTTTAGGTCATCATTTGTATTTTGAGACAGAGTTGTGCTCGTGAACACTTCTTATTTTCTATTTTGAGTAATTTTAGCTTAATTTCATCATTGAATCTTTAAGTTTTATCTAGTAATTAATTATTATGGGCTTTTCTTCATCTATTTCTTTGTTTTCTTCTATAATCATGAGTATCTAGACCCATTAGCTTGGGTTTTGGCTCAACCCTAGTGTGGGTAATTGACGGGTCTTGTGTTTTAATGCTTGATTGTCTATGGGTGTTTGATATTTGGACTAATTTAGGGTTTTAATATTGAATCAGTGGTTGCAAACACTAGTTTATGCCTAGTTGACTTTGGCTCTTCTTGAGAAAGAGAGCCTAAGTCTATGAAATTGGTCCAACGAGGAATTGGGGCATATTCAAGAGATTGATAACCCCAATTAAAGGGTTAAACCTAGACTTGAACCTCAATTGCTTGCACAAATTGGCATACCCAATTGGTCTTGAGAAAGTCAATTCAGGCAAAATCACTCGAACTACCGAGAGGTATAGAGTGAGTAGAATCGTGCAATGGTTATATCATACTCTCCAAATATGATAATCTAGCCTTATAATCAAGAACTCGTCAATTATCCACCTAGGAGAAAGTCACTACCCTAGTGTCTTTTATCTATTTGAACAACTTTCAATAGTTTAATCTTAGCTTTACTTAGATTAATTTAGAATCTTAGTAGTATAATATTAGAAGTAAAATCAAATCCAACAATGTTTCGAAGTGCAATTAGGAACAATTACACAACTCCAATTTAGACAGAAACTCAACTCCAATATCTAGCTCCATGTGGAAATCGATCCTGACCTTCTCGGGTAAAAGCTGATTCGACCTCTCTTGCTACTTTATAATAGTACAGGGTTGGCCTTGATCACCAGTCAGCACCTCCTCCTCCACAGGTCCCACAGTCCATTAAGGACACTCTCAAGGAGCTTCTGAACAACTAGAAGAAGATCCTAGAGAAACAGAAATTGATTACGGATGTTGTTGCTTCTCATAGGAAGGCACTAAAGGAGATTGCAAAGGAAGCGAAGAAAATGAGGAAGACTCGGGCTTCAAAAGAGTCGGTGAAGGAGCTAAGGGTCAAGGTTGAGAGGTTGAAGGTGGATCACCGGCCTTTATATTTTCTATTGCATGACCTAGCACTAGCAACTTAGCCCTAGCCGGAGCAGGAATCCGAGCGACCACCCAAGAGGAAGAGGATGATTTCCCGTTCTGACGATGCAATTATAGAGTTGGAGAAACCGCAGGACGGTTCTTCCAACTAGCCCTAGGACTTAGTCTAGGTCCAGGCCTAGGTCCCAACAGAGCCACAGATCACGGAGATCTAGTCATAGGTTCCCGAGCAGACAGAGCACCTAGGGACCCAGACTTAGGATCCGATGCACATGGAAGGCCCATAGGGAGTTCCTTTTTCCTCTCTTCTCCATATTTGTGCTTATTTTGGTTAGCTGGAATTGAGGACAATGCCAGCTTTCATTTAAGGGGATAGCCCTATTTGGATATTTGGATGACTATATATATGATAGTATTTTATGCTATTTTTATTTTTATATTTGGTATGTATATAACTTTATCATTTTTTTTTCAATCCGCTAGGCAAGCGCCTAGGGCTAATTTTTTTTATTAATAACAGAAAAGAAAAATACAACAATTAGGAAATTGTCATTGTCTTCCTTCAATGAAAGGAAATAGACTTTGCACTCTAATGTAACGTACTATTAAAATTGAGCATAATACTCAAATTGATATCACATTATGCCTACTAAAACGTTGTAATTGTAAAAAAAGCCCAAGTGAGTCCATGTCGACGTTGTATCTCCAGTCCAAAGCGTCCCAGTTCCAGTGTGAAATTTGATTTGCATAAATAGCCCCTTTTCAGCAACTTCATGTAGACTCCACCAATTTGGTAGCTCGGTACTGTAGCACATGACCATGTGATGTCCCCTTGAGATTCCCACACTATTGAGGGGGCCAAAGTCCTTGGCATTTGTACCCAAAGTAATGCACATGCCTACAATGATTCCCATGCATTGTCCCTTTCTTTAATGATCCATGTTTCCAAAATATTCTGTCATGTGCACTCCAGGTGTGCCTTATTTTTTCTAGTTTGTCCGTTTAAGATTGTATATCCTCTTTCCATTTGTTGAAGCATGCTATCAATTTGAAAAAGCATATGTCCAGCTTTTCATGCAAAGCTGCACATGCAATGTTTGAAAGCATTCGGTCAATAATATCTCAAAGATTCCATCTGGACCTTTTTTCTTGGCATGTAGCTGTAACAAGCAGCATGCGTTGCAAGAGGTCCCAAAGAGAATGCTTTAAAATAATAAAAGGTTGTGAGGCATGCTTGAACATTTGAATGTGGAATCCCAATGCCTCTTCTTTTTGGAACTTCATGCACGCTTCTATGCCTTTTGATAGCCTCGAGAGCTCCTTTTTAGTATTGAATCTGTAGCTTCCCAAGTATGCAGGCGTGCATATTCTCCAATTAAACAGGTGTGCAATAAACAAAATAAAAAGCTGTGAATGTTTGCTCAGCTTTTCCTCGAAAACACGAGTTTTCCACTATGCTGGTTGTTGCGCCCCTGTGTGTGTAAGCTTCTCTAGCTTAGTCATTTGTTTGTAGCATTCAGAACGTGAGCTTCCAGCTTTTGTCGAGCAGTTGGTTTGTCTTATGATTCCAACACGCATACTGATGTTTGTTCCACTCGTTTGACCAGTTCTCGAGTGCCTTTCATCTTCCAGCATTAAACAATTATAAACCTGCAAATCCTCGAAATTCCCTAGCATGCTGGTGCAAACTCCAAACGAATTGGCATCTATTTCTGTCCAGAACTTGAAATGCCCATCATGTTTTCCATGCTCCCATTTTGAGGAGAATCACATGCTCTCCATAACACTACATGGAAGTCTCGATCCATCCCATTTTTCTTTAAACCCTTTTGCACCTGCTTTAATGTCCTCATAGTAGATTGAATGCTCTTCCTTTTCTCTTTGCTTCTTATCTCCTGTCAACCTTCACCCTTAGACTTGGATATTGCAGCTTATCTTCATTAACTAACCTCCTTCCCTGTGCATCTAGATGCCAGAATTGTTGGCATTCTATTTCTCCATGATCTAAAGCATAATTAGCCAAGTGATCTGCCAGCCTATTGCCCTCCCTATGAATATGAGTAACTGCGTAATTGCCCCCATTCATTAGTTACATCATTTCCTCTACCTGCTCAGATATGATCCATGGTGGTTTCCAGATCCCATCCATTATCTTTTTTAATATCATTGAATCAGTTTGAAGCCATACATGAGAGTATTGTTGAAATCTGCAGAACCTTAGTGCTTCTACCATGGCCTTCGCTTCAGCTACTGTGTTTGTTGTCTCCTCAATATCCTTCCCTACTGACTTGACTATGTCACCATTTTCATTTCTTATACAAAAACCTATTGAGATCCTGCCTGGATTTCCCCTCAATGCACCATCCGTATTAACTTTTAGCCATCCAGCACTTGGAAATTCCCACATGACTTTGGTAACCTTAAGTTTAGGAGTGAAATTTTCCATCATAGCTAATAGATCTTGCCATTTGTGAGGTACCATGTCCATCCCAGGCTTTCTCACTTTCACCAATGCCTGCAGATTTGATGAAACTTGATAAATCACTCTGCTAGTTGTCACAGCATCACCATACTTCATACTATTTCTTCTTTTCCAGAGTTCCCAGACTACACATGAGGGGAGTGCTTGCATTACTGGTTTGAGCCTTAAGCACACATTTGCAGTCCAACATTTTGTGATTGTTTGGTGCAATGTTAATCCCTCCACAACTATTCCTGTCCTCGATAGAAAATACTTCCAAGTTGTCTTTGCAGTTTTTGATCTAAAAAACAAGTGCTGAAGAGATTCCTCGTTAGGCTATACACAACACCAACATTTTGATGGCATGCTGTAGCCTACCCTTTTCATGAAATCATCTAAAGGTAACTTTGCTTTCCACACTTTCCACATGAAAAATGCTATTTTAAAAGGCAGTCCCTTTACCCAAATAATCCTATAAGCTATTCTTGGTTCGTCTCTTCTTCTCATATAATCCCATGCTAACTTAACACTGAAATATCCTCTTGTTTCCAGCATCCAACAAGGCAAGTCAAGAACCTGCTGAGGTGAAGATGGTTTGATTTTCTCCAGAATGTGTACTGCTAAGTATTTAGGAAGCATTTCAAATAGCCTGTCCACATCCCACTCACCATCTAAGGTAACATCATATACATTATGTACAGTTTCATCAATGCCAAAGTCCTGAGGAACTAAAAAATATAGTGCCCTAAGACCTGTCCAGTTTTCAAACCAAAATAGTGAGGATCCCCTTTTTGTTTGCCAAAAGATTTGATGTTCAATCAGATCTCTGCATTCCAACATTTTTCTCCAAATGTGAGACCCCTTTTTCCATGGAACAATTATAGAATTCAATTTTTACAGTATTTCTGACATACGAAAGAGCTCCATAGGCTTGGTTTTGTTCTGAAATTTCACAACTTGCTGAATAATGCCTTTGCTACATCATGCAGTGACCTGAAACCTATTCCTCCTTCCTCTACTAGCATGCATAAGGTATTCTATGAAGCCCAATGCCTACTAGTTCCTCCTATATAGCTGCTCTAGAAAAACTGAGCAAACAATTTGTGCAACCTATTTATCACATAATTTGGAGAGTTTACAGCTGATAATAGATGCATAGGCCTGCTTTGCAGTACATGGGATATGAGAACTGCCCTGCCCCTACTGATAATAACTTGCCCATCCATGATTGCAGTTTGTCCATTACCTTAGTAATTAGGGGCTCATAGTATTCCAGCTTTCTCCTTGCATAAAATATAGGACAACCTAGATATATGATAGGAAAATCATTCCTATGAATGCCTGTGATACTTTCCACCTTGTTGACCACTTTCATGTCTATTAAATAATGCAGGTACACAACTGATTTGGTCTTGTTAACAAGCTGCCCAGATGCAACTTCATATGCATTCAACACTTGCATAATCAGCATCAAAGATGTTTCATCTGAGGATGGGAAAATAATCATGTCATCTGCATACGACAAATGATTGATCTTTGGACTCCACTTTGGCATCCCAAATCCACAAAAATACAGGTTAGTATGTAGTGCATTGAGACCCCTAGATAATGCTTCTGCTGCCAAGATAAACAAATTTGGAGATACAGGATCACCTTGTTTTACTCCCCTTGAGGACTTAAAGAACCCATGAGCTTGGCCATTGATTAGAATAGAATACAAATTGTTTGAAACTAACCCAAAGACAATCCCTATCAACCTTTCTGTGAATCCCATATTTCTCAGTACCTTGGTTAGGAATAGCCAAGATAATCTATCATAACCTTTGGTCATATCTAGCTTCAGGGTAACATTAGGTCCAACCTTAATTCTAAGCCTAATGTCAGTCACTATATCCGGAGTTAGAAGGATGATTTCTACTATATTCCTGCCCTTAACAAAACCTCACTGTTCCTCCGATATCAAACTTGGGAAAAATATTACTAGCCTTTCATGTACCACCCTCAATATAACCTTATTTTAAAAGTTACTGAGGCTTATTGGTCTTAAATCAGAAAAAGTGGTAACTTCTTTTTTATTTGGTAGCAGAACTAGGTTGGTGTGTGTTACACACATGGGTAGCTCATGACCATTGAAAAAATCCCTCACCATGTCGTACAGGTCATGCCCTATGTCATGGGCTGCTTTCCAGACACGCCCCATGACCACTTGGTTGCGCCCCATGGCGGCCTAGCAAGCCTCACAATACCTAGCGCCATGGTCGGCCCCGTGGTCTTGGCTGTGCCAAGTGACAAGCGCACATGCGCCTCTATCGCCCCACCGATGCCTCTCGCCAGTGCCCAAGGGCTGGCCACTGACAACAGCATCGCGCGCCCTGACAATGTCGCATGCGCAGATCTTGATGCCTCGCCAGCGCCCAACTGCAGGCCCATTCCAGTAGCGTCTCGCGTACAGACCCTGATTCCAAGCACCAGCGCCCAGCCTCAGGCCAACACAGCAAGTGTCGTGTGCGCCCACAGCAACGCGCACGCAGATCCTAACCCGCAAGACAAAGTTGCTGCCATTGGACTTAGTTCTACCTTGTAATAAACTAAGTCCTTTTCATTGTACTTATAGGCTAGTTTACAGCATTTTCATTCAGTGTGCTTCTACAGCTTTATTAGGACTAGTCATGTAGTGTTGGTTTATTTTTTTTAAGAATTATTAAGGGGGACCAAACAATCAAACATTTTCAAGCAAGCAATTTTCTGATGTCTCTCCCCCTCGACACCGCATCTTTTGTAATCAGCATTTCAGTCATCAATAAAATCATCATCATCATTCAAAACCCAATTCTCTCTCAGCTTCCGCAATTGCTCGTGACATTGGTTTTCCCGCATGGCACTGACAATCTAGTCTAGCGTGCGGAGGGGACATCATTGGCGTACAATAACCGCACTGACATCAGTTGTTTAGCCTTATGTTGCCCTTCCAAAGAACATCAGGAAGGGGTTGCGTAACAGTTGGTATCAGAGCCTAGGCTCGACATCGGACGAGGGAACACATTTTCCATCATCACCATTTCTGGCCAGGGTGAATCATGGGGAGCGTCTAGCATCCCTAGAAGAGACGGTTGACCGATTACGACCTATCGTGGATACGGTTCCTGATCAAAACAACAACCTAGTGCAAAGGTTGGACGACCTGGACCACCGAATGCGGTAGGCGGAAAATGACATTACAAACACCAGTCGTGACTCTGATGAGGACCGACAAACGGTAGCCATTGAAACTGCCAATATTCATGGCAAATTTGAGGACCTCCAACAGGAGCGTGCCGACGATTTAGCCCATCAGCAATAAGAGGCAGACAGACTAACTGCCATGCAACAAACCATAGCAACTTGACAGGCAAGCTCAATGTTATCAATCCTGACCTACAGAGCCTACTTCGAGGAGGCAACAACCACATCAGGGGTGCATCAAACCTCACCCCCATTCCACAAAAGCTTAAGATACCGGAGCCAAAGCCATACGACAGATCCTGAGATGCTAAAGAAGTGGAAAACGTTATCTTCGACATCGAAAAATACTTCGATGCCGTGGGCCATTTGGAAGAATCCAAAAAAGTAGCGACTGCTGCCATGTATCTTCAGGGCGATGCCAAACTTTGGTGGCAGGTCAAATACAAAGCCATCAAGGCCAGTGAAGATACTCTTCAGACATGGGATGAATTAAAGGCAACCATACGCCTGCAGTTCTTCCCCAAAAATGTGGAATACAATGCAAGGAGAAAGCTACGGGAACTCCGCCACACCAAATCAGTGCGGGAGTACGTGCGCAAATTCTCTGCACTCATGCTAAACATACGTGACATGGGGGACAAAGACAAACTCTTCGCATTCATAGAAGGTTTAAAACCTCATGCCCGTATGGAACTACAAAGACAACGGGTAGACACCCTGCCCAAGGCCATTCAAGCTGCAGAATGCCTTGGCGATTATCATTTGGGAACTCAGAATGACAGGCCCCAGCAGTCTGTCCATGGGGGATTCAACGGGAACCATCCCAACAATGGTAGCCCAAACAAAAGTGGGGAGATCAGAGTGCATCCAAAACTAAGACTCCTCCCTCCAACAGCAACAGTGCTGCATCCATCAACAACAATAAGGGGAGAAAGCCTCCCTCAGAATGCCGTCATTGTGGCGGGGCACATTGGAACAATGAATGCCCAAACATAAAGGTCAATGCTCATCAGACTGTCGAGGATGAATCAGACACATTAGACACATCAAAAGAAAACCAGGTAGGCACCTTCAATACAATTGTTGGCTCTATCCCGCAAGCCTTAGTGGGAATCAGTGCATGTCCTCCTAAGAAAACATCAGTCCCAATCACCAAGAAAGTGAAGGAAAAGATGGACGAGAGGCCTCCTAAACAATAGAGGACCCTAATGTTCGTCGAATTGAAAGTGAACGGCAAGCCCCTTCACGCCTTGATAGACACGGGTGCCACCCACAACTACTTGTCATCAACGCAAGTAGAGCACCTAGGTCTTGTTGTGCAAAAGAGCAAAGGCCGCGTCAAGGATATCAACTCACCACCCCAGACATTGGGTGGAATAGCTACAAATGTCCTAGTGAAACTTGGTCCATACAAAGGAAGCATCGACCTGCACATCGCAATCATAGATGACTTTGACATTATAGTGGGTTTGGAGTTCATGAGGCAAACCAACACCATACCGGTGCCATATGCCAACATGCTCCTGATGTTCAGAGAAAATGGGGCCAAGCCCTGCACCATACCATGTTTTCCCATAAAGATGGCCACTGAAAACATCTCGGACATGCAGTTGGAGAAGGTAGCCAACAGACATGAACCCCTGGTTCCGGCTACCCTTCGCAGCCACAATTAGCCATCATGTCATCGGCCTCAAAAGACTGGTGATGCTCCTCAGTGTGTGAAGACTTGTCAGCCATGCCACAAGGACAAGTCGGATCACTCATCACAGATGGGACCCTCGCAGCCATTACATGTCCTTCAGAGACCATAGGAAAGTGTTTCCCTCAGATTCATCACGGGATTGCCCAAGTCGGTAATCTTGCATCCACTATGGTTGTCATAGATCAGTTTTCAAACTATGCAACCTTTATAGCAGCCCCGCAGAACATCTTAGCAGAAGATACAGCTCGATTCTTCTTCTCACACATTGTCAAACATTGGGGCCTGCCCAAAGACATTGTTAGTAGGCGCGACTCACGCTTCACTAGCAACTTTTGGACCCATCTCTTCAAGTGCTTTGGGTCAACATTGAGTCACAACTCAGACATCCATCCACCATAAGATGGCCAGACAGACCGGTTCGATGACATGCTGGAGGAATATCTCCGCAACTTTGCAACCGGATCACAGAAGCATTGGGTGAAGCTCTTGGATGCTGCTCAACTGTGTTTCAATTCTCAAAAGATCCATCATACAAACAAAAGCCCTTTTGAAATTGTTATCGGACAACAACTGCTTCTCTCGCAAACGGTGAATGCATCAACCATGTCGAAATCTCCTCGAGCTGCCAACTTCTCGAGCGAATGGGAGCTCAACATGGGGATAGTGCGGAGCTATCTCGTCAAAGCCCAAGAGCGGGTAAAAAGGTTGACCGAACAAAAGTTTTGCTTTGCCCAACATCAAACAGGGGACAAAGTAATGTTATGCATCCCAAAGCGATACTTGTTTGCAGAGAGGACCCATGACCCTCGCCTGCAACAAAAATACATCGGGCCCTTGCCTATTGAAAAACTCATTGGGAAGTCCACATACCAGGTGAAAACTCCATCCTGGTGGAAGAACCATCCAGTCTTCCATGTCAGCCACCTGAAATCATTGCGTCACTATAATAGTAAGCTCACAAAATAGAGGGGCGCAGACCTCCCATCCAACAACCACCACCACCATCATCATCATCATCATCATAAGGCTCCGAGGACGGCGCCAACTCAGGTGGGGGAGAATGTCATGGGCCGCTTTCCAGACACGCCCCATGACCCCTTGGTCGCGCCCCATGGCAGCCTAGCAAGCCTCACAATGCCTAGTGCCATGCCTAGCAAGCCTCGCAATGCCTATCAGCATTTCAGTCATCAATAAAATCATCATCATAATTCAAAACCCAATTCTCTCTCAGCTTCTGCAATTGCTCGTGACATTGGTTTTCCCGCACGGCACTGACAATCTAGTCAAGCGTGCGGAGGGGACCTCATTGGCGTACAACAACAGCACTGACATCGGTTGCTTAGCCTTACATTGCCCTTCCAAAGAACATCAGGAAGGCGTTGTGTAACACCTATTATGTCCCAACAAGAATGATAGAATTTGCCTGTCATACCATCTGGCCCCCAGCACTATCACCATTAAGTCCAAGTACTGCCACTTTAACCTCCTCTTTTGTTGGCTGCTTAATCAATTCTGCATTCTGCTCAGTGTTAATCAGATTAGGAACATGCTCTATGATATCAAATGATGAAGGAGTAGTTGCTTCTGTGAACTGTTCCTCGTAGAATTTGATAGCCTCTTCTGCAATTTCTTGTTCTTCTTCAATCCAGGTTCCTCCACTATTTTGAATTCTGTTAAGCTGAAGTCTCTTCCTTCTACCTCTCACTTGTGCGTGGAAGAACTTAGTGTTCCTATTCCCTTCCTTGAACCAAGTCATGCCTGCCTTTTGTTGCCAATATTTCTCCTCTAGTGCAAGACATTTAATCAATTCTGCCTGAACCTTTTGTAGCCTTTCCCTTTTCATCCTTGTAGCATTTGCTTCAAATTCTGCTTCATGAACCATCACTACCTCCTCCATGCTTGCTATATTTTGGAAAATATCTCCAAATGTAGCCTTACTCCACAATGAAAGGGCCTTCTTTAATTTTTTTAACTTGTGATTAAAAAGAATATAAGGATTTGCACTGAAATCAGCTGTCCAATTCTCTTTAAAAACATCTTTAAAAGTCGCATGTTCCACCCAAAAAATCAATAACTTAAAAGGCTTTTTTATTGGTGGAGTCTCAATATCACACTTCTGATACATTGGACTATGATCAGAACCAGTATTTGACAAATGTTGCACCTCTATTCCTGGAAATGTTTATTGGAACTCAACATTGGCCAAGCATCTATATAGCCTTTTGAATATACAGTCTTCCTCTGCTCTCCCTTTCCACCATGTAAATATGCTGCCTTTAAATCCAAGGTCGAAGAGATTGCAAGTGTTGACGCAGTGTCGAAAGTCATCAATTTCATTCAATGACACAGGTAACCCACCAAACTTCTCTTCTTCGTCCCATATTACATTGAAATCACCTCCTACAAGCCATGGTGCATCCATATCCCTTGCCATTGCATATAATGAATCCCATAATTCTATCCTCTCAATTGCATCACATTTAGCATATATCAATGTTAGGACAAACTCCACATGTGATTCAGTATGAAACAATCGTAGTGTTAATTGTTGCACCATATTGTACATAACAGTTACCTCAAATACCTCATCTATGAAAGCCCATATCTTGTTGGAAACATTTGAAATTGCTTGTGCAAGTCCTATCTTGTTTCTGTACCTTTCCAGTTTTTTTGCTTATTGCTTTGGCTCCATTAATCCTACTAATTCATAGTGATTTTGCCTGTGCATTTTTGTCAACCTTTGAAAGGCCTGCTGTGTGTTGACTGACCTTATATTCCAAATGATAGCATTCATCACTGATTGTTGGATTTAGTTAGCATTCTCCTTGTATGCACCCTAGCTTTTGGAGCTGCAAAATTATCTTTTTGTTGCTTCTTCTTACCTTTGCTACTGATTTTGCCTTTTCCACTTGCGTAGGTGATAAGTCACCTTGCTTGCAGCATTCATAAGGTGTTGGGTAGTTGATTCTTGATCCATGTCATATCCTGATCTACCAGGTTCTTCTCCTTCTTCATTGTCTTCCTTCCCTCCTGTTGTAGCTCTAAATGCATTCTTTTAGGGACCAAGGCTTTCTCTTTTATGGCTGTAAAACTCCATAAAACGTAATTTGGTCATGGCGGGGTGGTGACTATGATTTCTTAGGCCACATTCAATGACTCAAAAAAATTTGAGGCGATCCGGGTCCGGGGTCCCGGGTCACAGTGGAAGGCATGGTCTATAGCACACGAAAATATGTAAATCAGGCGAAATTCCAGTTTTATGGCCATAAAATGCTAAAAATCGTAATTTGGTCATGAAGGGGCGGTGACTTTGGTTCCTTAGGTCGTATTCAATGTCCTAGAAAACTTTTAGGTGATCCAGGTCAGGGGTCCTGGGCCTACGACGGAAGGCGTGGTCTATAACACACGAAAATATGGGAATCGGGTGGAATTACAGATTTATTACCGTAAAATGCCTAAAAAGGTAATTTGGTCATGGAGGGGCGGTGACTATGGTTCCTTAGGCCGTATTTGACATCCCGGAAAATTTTTAGACGATCTAGGTCTGGGGTCCCGGGACCACGGTGGAAAGCATGGGCTATAGCACACAAAAATATGGGAATCAGGCAGAATTCTTAGGCGATCCAGGTCCGATGGCTTAGGTTCACGGTAGAAGGTGTGGGCTATAGCACATGAAAATATGGGAATCGGGCGGAATTCCAGTTTTATGGCCGTAAAATGCCAACAAAGTAATTTGGTCATAGAAAGGCGAGGACTTTGGTTCCATAGGTCGTATCCGATGCCCCAAAAAACTAATAGGCGATCCGGGTCCGGGGGCCTGGGCACACAGCGAATGGTGTGGGTTATAGCACACGAAAATATGGGAATCAGGCGGAATTCTTGTTTTATGGACGTAAAATGGAAAAAATGTAATATTTTCATGGTGGGACGGTGAGTATGGATCCTTGGTTCGTATTTGATATCCCGGAAAAATATTAGGCGATCTGAGTCTGGGGGGCCCGGGCCCACGGCGGAAGGCGTGGGCTATAGCAGAAGAAAATATGAGAATCAGGAGGAATTCTAGTTTTATGGCCGTAAAATGCCAAAAAAAAGAATTTGGTCGTGGTGGGTGGATACTATGGTTCTTTAGGTCGTATTCTTTATCTCGGAAAAAAATAAGGTGATCCAAGTCTGAAGGCCCGGGCCCATGGTGGATGGTGTGGTCTATAGCACACGAAAATATGGGAATCGAGCAGAATTCAGTTTTATAGCCGCAAAATGCCAAAACATGTAATTTTTTTCATGGAGAGGCGGTGATTATCGTTCCTTAGGCTGTATTCAATGTCCCAAAAAACTTTTAGGCAATCCGGGTCCTGGGCCCACAGCAGAAGGCATGGTCTATAGCACACGAAAATATAGGAATCGGTCGGAATTCTAGTTGTATTGCTGTAAAGTGCCAAAAAAGATAATCTAGTCATGGAGGAGCAGTGGCTATGGTTCCTTAGGCTGTATTCGACGTCCATAAAAAAATTTAGGCGACCGTGTCTGGGGTCCTGGCCCACGGCGGAAGGCGTGGGCTATAGCACACGAAAATATGAGAGTCAAACGGAATTCAAATTTTATGGCTGTAAAGCTCAATAAAACGTAATTTGGTAGTGGAGGGGCAGTGATTGTGGTACCTTAGGCCATATTCGATGTCCCAGAAAATTTTAGGTGATCCGGGTCCGGGGTCCCGGGCCCACGGCTGAAGGGGTAGTATATAGCACACAAAAATATGGGAATCGGGCGGAATTCAATATTTATGGCCGTAAAATGCCAAAATCCATAATTTGGTCATGGTGGAGTGGTGACTATGGTTCCTTAGGCCGTATTTGACATCCCTAAAAAATTTAGGCTATTCGAGTTCGTGGTCCCGGGCCCACGGAGGAAGGCTTGGTCTATAGCACACGAAAATATGAGAATCGGGCAGAATTCCAGATTTATGACCGTAAAATTCCAAAAACATAATTTCGTCATGACGTGGATGAGAATATGGTTCCTTATGCCGTATTAGATGTCCCGAAAAAATTTAAAGCGATTCGGGTACGGGGTCCCGAGCCCACGACGGAAGGCGTGGTCTATAGCACACGAATATATGGGAATCGGGCGAAATTCCAGTTTTATGGCCGTAAAATGCAAAAAACTATAATTTGGTCATGGCGGAGCGGTGACTATGGTTCCTTAGGCTGTATTAGATATCTAGGAAAAAATTTAGACGATCCGTATCAGGGGTTCCGGGACCACGGCAAAAGGCTTGGGCTATTGCATATTAAAATATGAGAATCGGGTGGAGTTGCAGATTTATGACCGTAAAATACCAAAAATGTAATTTGGTCATGGAAGGATAGTGACTATGGTTCCTTAGGCCTTACTCGACGTCCAAAAATAATTTTAGGTGATCTGGGTCCGGTGTCCTGGGCCCACGGTGGAAGGCGTAGCACACGAAAATATTAGAATCGGACGAAGTTCCAGTTTTATGGTCGTAAAATGCAAAAAAATGTAATTTTGTCATGGAGGGGTGGTGACTATATTTCCTTAGGTCGTATTTTATATCTCGGAAAAATATTAGGTGATTCGGGTTCGAGATTCGGGGCCCACAGCGGAAGGCGTGGGCTATAGCACATGAAAATATGGGAATCGGGAGAAATTCTAGTTTTATGGCCGTAAAATGCCCAAAAATGTAATTTGGTCATGTAGGGATGATGACTATATTTCCTTTGGCCGTATTCGACGTCCCAAAAAAAATTTAGGCGATTCAGGTCCGGGGTCCTGGGCTCATCGCGGAAGTAGTGGGCTATAGCACACGAAAATATGGGAATCGGGTGGAATTCAAGTTTTATGGCCGTAAAATGCCAAAAACAATTATTTAATTATGGAAGGGTGGTGACTATGGTTACTTAGGCCGTATTGGGCGTCCTGGAAAAATTTTACGCGATCAGGATTCTAGGTCCTTGGCCCACGACGGAAGGGGTGGGCTATAGCACATGAAAATATGGGAATCGGGCGGAATTCCATTTTTATGGCCGTAAAACGCGCAAAATGGTAATTTCATCATGGAGGGGTGGTTTCTATAGTTCCTTAGGACATATTTAATGTCCAGGAAAAATTTTAGGCGATCCAGGTCAGGGGTCATGGGCCCACGGCGGAAGGCGTGGGCTATAGCACATGAAAATATGGGAATCAGGCAGAATTCAAGTTTTATGGCCATAAAGCTCCATAAAACGTAATTTGGTAGAGGCGGGGTAGTGACTATGGTTCCTTAAGCCATATTCGATGTCCCGGAAAATTTTTAGGCGATCCAGGTCCGGGGTCCCGGGCCTACGGCGGAAGGGGTGGTCTATAGCACACGATAATATGGGAATCGGGCGGAATTCAAGATTTATCGCCGTAAAACGCCAAAAACCATAATTTGGTCATGGAGGAGTGGTGATTATGGTTCCTTAGGCCGTATTCGACGACCCAAAAAAATTTTAGGCGATCCCAATTCGTGGTCCTTGGCCCACGGCGGAAGGCATGGGCTATAGCACACGAAAATATAGGAATCGGGCGGAATTCCCGATTGTTTGGACGTAAAATGCCAAAAACATAATTTGGTCATAGTGGGGACTGTGACTATGGTTCCTTAGGCAGTATTAGATGTCCCAAAAAAATTTAAGGCGATCCGGCTCTGGGGTCTCGAGCCCACGGTGAAAGGCGTGGTCTATAGCACACGAAAATATGGGAATCGGGCGAAATTCCAGTTTTATGGAAATAAAATACAAAAAAAAAGTAATTTGATCATAGTGGGGCGGTGAATATGGTTCCTTATGTTGTATTCGACGTCCCAGAAAATTTTTAGATGATCCGGGTCAGCGGTTCTAGGCCCACGGCGGAAGGCATGGGCTATTGCACATTAAAATATGGGAATCGGACGGAATTCAAGTTTTATGGCCGTAAAACACCAAAAAGGTAATTTGGTCATGGAGGGGCAGTAAATATTGTAACTTAGGACGTACTCGATGTGCCAAAAAAATTTAAGGAAATCCGGGTCTGCGGTCCCGTGCCCACGACAGAAGGCGTGGGCTATTGCACACGAAAATATGGGAATCAGGCGAAATTCATGTTTTATGGCCGTAAAACTCCATAAAACATAATTTAATCGTGGAGGGATGGTGACTATGTTTCTTTAGGCCGTATTCGACATCGCAGAAAAATTTTAGGCAATCCGGGTCCGGGGTCCCGGTCCCACGGTGGAAGTCATGGGCTATAACACACGAAAATATGGGAATCAGGCGGAATTCAAGTTTTATGGCCGTAAAATGCCAAAAAACATAATTTGGTTATGGAAGGGCGATGACTATGGTTCTTTAGGCCGTATTGGACATCCTGGAAAATATTAGGCGATCCGGGTCCTAGGACCACGGCGGAAGGGGTGGGCTATAGCACACGAAAATATGGGAATTGGGCGGAATTCCAATTTTATGGCCATAAAACACCAAAAAGGTAATATGATTCCTTAGGCAATATTTGATGTCCCAAAAAAATTTTAGGCGATCCGGGTCTGGGGTGTCGGGCCAATGGCGGAAGGCATAGTCTATAGCACACGAAAATTAGAGAATCGGGCGGAATTCAAGTTTTATGGCCGTAAAACTCCATAAAACGTAATTTGGTCATGGTGGGGCAATGACTATGGTTTCTTAGGCCGTATTTGACATCCTGGAAAAATTTTAGACGATCTGGGTCCGGGGTCCCAGGACCACGGCGGAAAGCATGGGCTATAGCACACAAAAATATGGGAATCAGGCAGAATTCTTAGGCGATCCGGGTCTGGTGGCTTAGGTTCACGGCAGAAGGTGTGGGCTATAGCACACGAAAATATGGGAATCGAGCGGAATTTCAGTTTTACGACCGTAAATTGCCAACAAAGTATTTGGTCATGGCAGGATGGTGACTTTGGTTCCATAGGTCATATCCGATGCCCCAAAAAACTAATAGGCGATCCGGGTCCGGGGGCCTGGGCACACAGCGAATGGTGTGGGTTATAGCACACGAAAATATGGGAATCGGACGGAATTATTGTTTTATGGACGTAAAATGGAAAAAATGTAATATTTTCATGTTGGGACGGTGAGTATGGATCCTTGGGTCATATTTGATATCCCAGAAAAATATTAGGCGATCTGGGTCTGGGGGGACCAGGCCCACCGCGGAAGGCGTGGGCTATAGCAGAAGAAAATATGGGAATCGGGCGGAATTCTAGTTTTATGGTCGTAAAATACCAAAAACTACAATTTTGTCATGGCGGGGTGGAGACTATGGTTCTTTTGGGTCGTATTCTTTATCCCGGAAAAATATAAGGCGATCCAAGTCCGGAGGCTCGGGCCCATGGTGGATGGTGTGGTCTATAGCACACGAAAATATGGGAATCGGGTGGAATTTCAGTTTTATAGCCGTAAAATGCCAAAACATGTAATTTGTTCATGGCTAGGTGGTGATTATGGTTCCTTAGGCTGTATTCATTGTCCCAAAAAAATTTTAGGCAATCCGGGTCCAAGGTCCTGGGCCCACAACGGAAGGCGTGGTCTATAGCACACGAAAATATAGGAATCGGTCGGAATTCCAGTTGTATGGCTGTAAAGTGCCAAAAAAGGTAATCTAGTCATGGAGGAGCAGTGGCTATGGTTCCTTAGGTTGTATTCGACGTCCATAAAGAATATAGGCGACCGTGTCTGGGGTCCTGGCCCACGGAGGAAGGCGTGGGCTATAGCACACAAAAATATGAGAATCAAACGGAATTCAAGTTTTATGGCTGTAAAGCTCCATAAAACGTAATTTGGTAGTGGAGGGGCAGTAATTGTGGTTCCTTAGGCCATATTTAATGTCCCAAAAAATTTTTAGGTGATCCGGGTCCGGGGTCCAGAGCCCACGGCTGAAGGGGTAGTATATAGCACACAAAAATATGGGAATCGGGCGGAATTCAATATTTATGGCCGTAAAATGCCAAAATCCATAATTTGGTCATGGTGGGGTGGTGACTATGGTTCCTTAGGCCGTATTTGACATCCCTAAAAAAATTAGGCTATCCGGGTTCGTGGTCCCGGGCCCGCGGCGGAAGGCTTGGGCTATAGCACACGAAAATATGGGAATCGGGCAGAATTCCAGATTTATGACCGTAAAATGCCAAAAACATAATTTCGTCATGGTGTGGATGAGAATATGGTTCCTTAGGACGTATTATATGTCCCGGTAAAATTTAAAGCGATTCAGGTCCGGGGTCCGGAGCCCACGGCGGAAGGCGTGGTCTATAGCACACGAATATATGGGAATCGGGCGAAATTCCAATTTTATGGCCGTAAAATGCAAAACAATATAATTTGGTCATGGAGGAGCGGTGACTACGGTTCCTTAGTCTGTATTAGATATCTCGGAAAAATTTTAGGTGATCCGGGTCAGGGGTTCCGGGACCACGGCAAAAGGCGTGGGCTATTGCACATTAAAATATGAGAATCGGGTGGAGTTGCAGATTTATGACCGTAAAATGCCAAAAATGTAATTTGGTCATGGAAGGATAGTGACTATGGTTCCTTAGGCCTTACTCGATGTCTAAAAATAATTTTAGGCGATCCGGGTCCGGGTCCCGAGCCCACGGTGGAAGGCGTGGTCTATAGCACACGAAAATATTAGAATCGGACGGAGTTCCAGTTTTATGGCCGTAAAATGCAAAAAAATGTAATTTGGTCATGGAGGGGTGGTGACTATGGTTCCTTAGGTCGTATTTGATATACAGGAAAAATATTAGGTGATTCGGGTCCGAGATTCTGGGCCCACAGCGGAAGGCGTGGGCTATAGCACATGAAAATATGGGAATCGGGAGAAATTCTAGTTTTATGGCCGTAAAATGCCCAAAAATATAATTTGGTCATGGAGGGATGGTGACTATATTTCCTTAGGCCGTATTCGACGTCCCAAAAAATTTTTAGGCGATTCAGGTCCGGGGACCTGGGCCCATCGCGAAAGTAGTGGGCTATAGCACACGAAAATATGGGAATCGGGTGGAATTCAAGTTTTATGGCCGTAAAATGCCAAAAACAATTATTTGATTATGGAAGGGTGGTGACTATGGTCACTTAGGCCGTATTGGACATCCTGGAAAATTTTTAGGCGATCCGGATCCTAGGCCCTTGGCCCACGACGGAAGGGGTGGGCTATAACACATGAAAATATGGGAATCGGGCGGAATTCCATTTTTATGGCCGTAAAACGCCCAAAATGGTAATTTCGTCATGGAGGAGTGGTTTCTATAGTTCCTTAGTACATATTTAACGTCCCGGAAAAATTTTAGGCGATCCGGGTCAGGGGTCATGGGCTCACGGTGGAAGGCGTGGGCTATAGCACATGAAAATATGGGAATCAGGCGGAATTCAAGTTTTATGGACGTAAAGCTCCATAAAACGTAATTTGGTAGAGGCGGGGTAGTGACTATGGTTCCTTAAGCCATATTCGATGTCCCGGAAAAATTTTAGGCGATCCAGGTCCGGGGTCCCGGGCCCACGGCGGAAGGGGTGGTCTATAGCACACGATAATATGGGAATCGGGCAGAATTCAAGATTTATGGCCATAAAATGCCAAAAACCATAATTTGGTCATGGAGGAGTGGTAATTATGGTTCCTTAGGCCGTATTCGACGTCCAAAAAAAATTTTAGGCGATCCCGATTCGTGGTCCTTGGCCCACGGCGGAAGGCATGGGCTATAGCACACGAAAATATAGGAATCAGGCGAAATTCCCGATTGTTTGGACGTAAAATACCAAAAACATAATTTGGTCATGGCGGGGCTGTGACAGTGGTTCCTTAGGCAGTATTAGATGTCCCAAAAAAATTTAAGGAGATCCGGCTCCGGGGTCTCGAACCCACGGTGAAAGGCGTGGTGTATAGCACACGAAAATATGGGAATCGGGAGAAATTCCAGTTTTATGGAAATAAAATACAAAAATAAAGTAATTTGATCATAGTGGGGCAGTGACTATGGTTCCTTATGCTATATTCGATGTCCCGGAAAATTTTTAGGTGATCCGGGTCAGTGGTTCTTGGCCCACGGCGGAAGGCGTGGGCTATTGAACATTAAAATATGGGAATCGGGCGGAATTCATGTTTTATGGCCGTAAAAAACCAAAAAGGTAATTTGGTCATGGAGGGGCAGTAAATATTGTAACTTAGGTCGTACTCGATATCCCAAAAAATTTTAGGCAATCCGGGTCTGCGGTCCCGTGCCCACAGTGGAAGGCGTGGGTTGTTGCACACGAAAATGTGGGAATCAGGCAAAATTCATGTTTTATGGCCATAAAACGTAATTTGATCATGGAGGGATGGTGACTATTGTTCCTTAGGCCGTATTCGACATCGCAAAAAATTTTAGGCAATCCGGGTCCGGGGTCCCGATCCCACGGCGGAAGTCGTGGGCTATAGCACACGAAAATATGCGAATCAGGCGGAATTCAAGTTTTATGGCAGTAAAATGCCAAAAACATAATTTGGTTATGGAAGGCGATGACTATGGTTCCTTAGGCTATATTAGAAATCCTGGAAAATTTTAGGCGATCCGGG
Organism: Nicotiana sylvestris; assembly: GCF_000393655.2. Lineage (NCBI taxonomy): Eukaryota > Viridiplantae > Streptophyta > Magnoliopsida > Solanales > Solanaceae > Nicotiana > Nicotiana sylvestris. Next base: position 277,311 of record NW_027184341.1, on the reverse strand, counting down.
TCCTGGGCCCACGGCAGAAGGGGTGGGCTATAGCACACGAAAATATGAGAATTGGGCGGAATTCCAGTTTTATGGCCATAAAACACCAAAAGAGGTAATTTGATCATGGAGTTGCAGTGAATATGGTTCCTTAGGCAATATTTGATGTCCTGAAAAACTTTTAGGTGATCTGGGTTTGGGGTGTCGGGCAAATGGCGGAAGGCATAGTCTATAGCACACGAAAATTAGGAAATCGGGCGGAATTCAAGTTTTATGGCCGTAAAACTCCATAAAACGTAATTTGGTCATGGGGGGAAGTGACTATGGTTTCTTAGGCCACATTAGACGCCCTAGAAAAATTTGAGGCGATCCGGGTCCGGGGTCCCAGGGCCACAGCGGAAGGCATGGTCTATAGCCAACGAAAATATGCGAATCTAGCGGAATTCCGATTTTATGGCCGTAAAATGCTAAAAATCATAATTTGGTCATGGAGGGATGGTGACTTTGGTTACTTAGGCCATATTCAACGTCCTAGAAAACTTTAATCGATCCGGGTCCGGAGGTTTTGGGCCTACGACGGAAGGCATGGTCTATAGCACACGAAAATATGGGAATCGGGCGGAATTACAGTTATATGACCGTAAAATGCCAAAAAAGATAATTTGGTCATGGATGGGCGATGACTATAGCTCCTTAGGCCGTATTTGACGTCCCGAAAAATTTTAGACGATCCGGGTCCGGGGTCCCGGGACCATGGCGGAAAGTGTGGGTTATAGCACACAAAAATAAGGGAATCAGGCGGAATTCTTAGGTTATCTGGGTCCGGTGGCTTAGGTTCACGGCAGAAGGTGTAGGCTATAGCATACAAAAAAAATGGGAATCAGGCGGAATTCCAGTTTTATGGCCATAAAATGTCAACAATGTAATTTGGTCATAGTTGGGTGGTGACTTTGGTTCCATAGGTCGTATCTGATGCCCCAGAAATATTATAGGTGATCTGGGTCCGGGGGCCTAGGCACACAGCGGATGGTGTGGGTTATAGCACACAAAAATATGGGAATCGAGCGGAATTCTTGTTTTATAGGCGTAAAACGAAAAAAATGTAATTTTTTCATGGTGGGACGGTGAGTATAGATCCTTGGGTCTTATTTGATGTCTTGGAAAAATATTAGGCAATCTAGGTCCGGGGGGCCCGAGCCCACGGCGGAAGGCATGGGATATAGCACATGAAAATATGGAAATCGGGCGGAATTCCAGTTATCTCGTTTCCTGATATCTCATATATGTTGTCTTCACTGCTTAATTCATAATCTACATATTCTACTTGTGTATATTTATCATTATCTATCAATATTTCGGTAATTTGTTTCTTCTTTGGGTTTTTTGGTAATTTACAATCTTTGGCTAAGTGTCCTAGCTTTCCACAATTATAGCAAGTACATTCTGTTAGTTTTTTCTTTTTCCTATATGGTTTTTTATGTTTATAATTTTTTACATAATATCTTCTTCTTGGTTTCCTATATTTATACTTTGAATATTTTGATTTAAATTTCTTTTTCTTTCCTTCTTTTTTGTAATATTTATCTGTGCAGCCAAATTGGGGTGCTATTCTACTTTTGCAACATGCCAAATTTTTTACTAATATTTTTTCCATTTTCATGTTTTCTTTATATTTTTCACATAATTCTATAAACCAGTTTTGTAGAAATTTTATCCTTACTCCTAATGTATCTGCTAGTCCTGCTTCGTTCCAACTTTTTATTATTTTTGAGCTAAAGGGTTCTGGTAATTTTGTAAAATATAATTTTCTTATCTCTTTACTTTCATCTGGACTATATGTTCCTTTATAATAATAGTCTCTAAATGCACAAGTATATTCATCTATATAACACATATTACATATTGCTAATTTTGTCATTAAATTTCTATTTGTAATTTTTTCTTTATTTTGTTCTTCTACTTCTGTTGTCATACTACTAAATTCATTTCTTATTGCTATTTCATATTTATTTAATATATCTGTAACTGTTGTTGTAGTTGTACCGTCAAGTTTTTTATTACTCCTTAATGTGTCTAAGCTTTCACTTGATAAATTTTGTAACCATAATTTTACAGTTCCTATTAATGTTCTTTCTATATATCCTGGTGTTTCCGTTATTGTTATTTTATTATCTATTAGTTGTTTTGAGATATATCCTATCCATAATTGTATTGTTTTATTTATATCTGCTACACAATCTAGATCTAAAAAATTATATTGTTCAGTTATCTGTCTTGGTGCCCATTTCTTATTTAACCTTTTATCCCATAATGTTTTGTTTCTGTCATATGCATCATAACTTACTCTGTAATAGGTTGGGTTTAATTGTTTTGGATTTTTTATTCCTGATATGCTTGGTTTATCTTCGTTCATATCTCCTGTATTTATTTCTGGGTTTATTTTTATCTTTTCTGTTTTTTCTATAAGTTCTGTGTATGTTTCACTTGTTTCTGAATAGTTTTCTCCTAGTTCTGTGTCTTTATCACTTTGGTCATTTATTTCGTTTATACTTATTTTTGATGGACTCTCCTGTACTTCTTCTAACTGTAATTTGAATCTTTCTATCTCATTTGTTAGTTTTAGTTCTTCTTCTTCTTCTTTACGTTTTTCCTTTTCTTTTAGTTTATTTGCATACATCTGTTTTAGCATCTCTAATTCTTTTTCTAATTCTGTTATTTTAGTGTTTTTTACTTCCTCTATCTGTTGTATTTTTTCTTTAGCTTGCTGTTGTATTTCTTTAATCTCTCGTTTTCTATCTATTTCTTCGTTTTCTTTTGTTATTCTAACCATGGCGGTTAAACTATCCTCTAGTTTTACAGTTTCTTTTTCTAACATTAAGTTTAGGTTATTTCCTATTTTTTTATATCTTCTTCCTAAGTTAGAAAATATTATTGTTATTTTTAATCCTTCTGGATTCTCATATGTTTTCTCTTCTAATGCGAATTCTTCTTTATTCATCTTTTATCCTTTAGATAACAAACATATTTATATTCTGTTTTAGATATTATATCGATTAATTTGGACAGCCTAGCTTTGTTTATTTTTGTGATACTTAAGTATTCATATTCTATATATAGTTTCTTTAGTTTCTTCCTAATTTTCTGCGATTTCTTAGTTATTTTGATTGTTTCACTGTTTTGCGGGTTTGTACTATTAATGTCAGTGTTATTTTTCATGATTTGCTTCTTAATATAAATGTTTATTTTTCATAGCTCTGATACCAATTTGGGGGGGGGGGTTGTTTGATTTCTAATATTATTTTTGACATATTTATATGTTTTAGAATTTCTAACCAGTACTTAAAATATTTGTAACTATCAATTTTTGATTTGTTCATATTAATACTGAGATGTATACCTGTTGATACATATATCCATGGTTTCTATATTTCTCAGTGTTATTTCTTTTCTGTGTTGATAACTTTCAAGTTTATCTTCATAAAATTCAATTTCATTTTCTATAGTTAATAAAGCTTTATTACGTAATTTATTATATCTAATAATATCTTTGCAGGTTTTAATATTGTATTTAACACAATCTATTTTTCTATTTATGTTACTGAGGTTTTTAAGAAGTTTCCATTTCTGGGTATTATAGAATCTTATATAATGAAAAGTGTTATGTTTCATTTATAAAAAGATTTTATTAACTTGATATGTGATCATTAGTCTGAATATAAATCTAGTTCATATAGATCTAATATATCTATTTCATGTGATACAATTAGTTCTGTAAATGCTTGTTCCATTACATATATTATTTCAAAAGTAACTAAAATATCGTAAATTTTTCTTTTAACATCGTTATTAAGTCTCTTAAAGATATATAACATAAGTATTTTGTAGTCAATATTTTCTTCTAATAAATACGTGTGGTTGTTCATTTAGATTTATTATTTATCCTTATCATGTGTTTACTAAACATATTCCCTCTAACCTCTTTGTTTATCATAGAGTTTATCATATTTTAATAAGTTATACTGAACAATCTTTTCTGGTCACTACCATGTTTTTCATGCTTCAATCATTTACCCTAACAGCGCCTCAACTCTGTGTACTCCCCTAAACGGCTTCCTTGCCTACTGGTTTCCACTTTAGGATGGCATAGTCTGGGCTTAACTACTCTCAGCATTATTAGACAGGCAAACTTTCTCAAGATGTTCTTTATAACAGTACTATAACATGATAAACAATTATGATATTTAAGAGATTATAAGGAATATAAGAGTTTAGTTAAACATGATTATAAATAAACTTACCTGGTTTTGTAACTCGTTTGAATGCTCCATAGCTGTTTTAGATACTTGTAAATAACTCAGATATTTCTTACAAGAGAGAAGATAAGAGAGAATATTAGAGAGAGAAGGTAAGGGTGAGGATGTCTGAGGATGTCCTCCTTCCTCAGATTTACATTCTATATAAAGAAAATTAAAACGACTCTTACTGTTTACAAATGACTCCTACTATTCATGAACGACCTTTACTGTTCATGATTATGACATATACTATTTACTTTATGACTCTTACTATTCATGAACGACCTTTACTGTTCATGATTATGACATATACTATTTACTTTATGACTCTTACTATTCATGAACGACCTTTACTGTTCATGAATGCGACTAGTACTATTTACTTTACATTATATGTTTCCAGTAGTTGTCTTCTTCTTTTGTCTTCTTTGTTGATACCTTCATTCTAGTTGGACTTCTGGTACATAGTTATCATCTCCGTTGCACTTTGAACATATGTGGTCTGGATATTTGTGTCCTACTAGTTTGCAGTATCTTGTTAATAACTCGTTTGAAATAAATTCTTTTTTCAATGCTCTGGTAGTTGGTTGCATTTCTGGCTTTAATAATGATAAAATCCATTTCTGGACTTCATCCATATCTCCTTGGCGTAGTTCCTTTGAATTGGCATATATCATCAACTGGTCTCTGGAATAGTAGCTCCAGATAGCATTTCCTTGTAGATAATTGTTAGCTAGTTCTTGAATAATAGTTGCTTATACCAATTATTCTTTTATTAGCATAGAAACTTGGTATCTCCATTTTCTGTATCTCGGGTTGTTTCTCTATCTCTTCTGGTATTATCATATCTCGTGTTAGTCCTATCTTTATCACCTGTATTATGGGTTTTATTTCATCATATAGTATTTCCGCTGGTGCTGTGTAGAATTTGATGAAGAATAGGTTGCCTTTTGTAATTCTCTTGAAGGTGACAAATGCTTTGTATAGCTCTGGTATTCCAATTATTTCTTCTCCGTCATGGGTATATACTGTGCTAAGTAGTCCGTAGTTGTAACATGTTTTTACTAGGTTTGCTTTTGTTTTTGGCTGGGCTATAAGCCTATTATATCCCTGTAGTTTTTGGGTTACATAATCTTGTGTTGGATCTGTAGTAGTTGTTGATCTAGGGTTTAGGTTCAGAAATGTCTGGATTTTATATATATTCTCAATATATGTTTGAGTAATATGGTTATATACCTTTTTGTTGTGGTGTAGGCTATTAGCATAGGTTGAAGTTTGTGGGGCTATAACTATTGCTTCTCTTGGCTTTTTTGATGTAAATGGCTTATCAAATACGGTATTTAGGTTTACATTGATATGTGGCTTTTTGCTAACTTGTTTGCTTGTACCTGCAGCTGTATATAAAGCAACTGTGTTATGGGTTTTTTGGAGTTTCCCAACGTCTCCTTCTACCTCTGGAAGTTTAGAGTCTTCCGATTGACTTAGCTCCGCATTTTTATAGTCATGCTGCTGACTTTCTAGCTGTTGTAATCTTTTTCCCATACTCTCCATCTGTAAGGATAGAGTAGTAAGGATTGTAAATATGTCTTTTGATTCTTGGCTTTCATCTGTTTGGGTACCTTTGTCTTGATAGGTAGTCTGCAATAACATTCTTGTCAGTCCGTATTACTTCAATTGTAAATGTAAAATTTTGTATATTTAATACAAGTCTCCTTATTTCCTTTGTAGTTACTGAATCCTGTACTTTCCGAGTTATCCACCATTTTACTTGTGTATTATCTGTTCTTACTATAAATTTGTTATAAACAATATATGGCTCAAATGCTAACAAACATTTATATAATCCAAATAGTTCTTTCCTATTTATTTCCCATTTTAATTGTGGTTCCGTGTATGATCCGGAATAATATCTACAATGGTGTTCAATTTTTTCATTATCATATTTATATTTTAGAACTCCTCCGTAGCTGTGATCACTAGAATCAGTTTCTACAATATATGTAAATTGTTTCTTTTCATCTGGAAAATATAGTTTTGGTAATTTTTTACACATATTTTTTATCTTCTGTATATGTATTTTATCTTTTTCGTCAAAATGATATTCTATGTCCTTTTTTAATTTTTTCTGTAATGGTTTTAAGTTTTCTGCTAATTTAGGAATATATTCTCTTACTTGGTTAACCAATCCTAAAAATGATTGTAACTTCTTTTTTGTATCAAGTGTTTCATTCAAGTTAATTATTTTTTGTACTACATGGGTTTGCATTTTTATTCCGTTTTTATCTATTTGTATACCTAAAAATTCTATTTGATTTTTCATTACTTCTGCTTTCTTTTTACTTAAACTTATTCCTGATATTTCTACAATGTGTATGAATTTTTCTAGTAGTTTTATATGTTCGTTCTCTGTTCTAGAATATAGCAATATATCATCTATATATATTATACAATTTTCTAATTGGTTGAAGTAATTATCCATAAAATGTTGATACCTACCTGGTGCATTTTTATATCCAAAAGGTAATACGTTCCATTCGTAAAATCCTTGTGGTACTGTGAATGCTGTTAACTTTTTAGATTCATCTTCTAGTTTTAAATGGTAAAATCCTGATTTACAGTCAAATTTACTAAAATAGTTATATCCTTGTATTTGTCTAATTTTTAGTATTTTATTTGGTATCGGATAATTATATGTTTTTGTTTTTGCATTTAAGTTTCTATAATCTATAACCATACGGCTTTTTCCTCTTTTTTGTTCACTATGCTTATTTACTATAAATGCTGGGCTAGTATGTTTACTATTACTTTCTTGTATGTAGTTATTATCTAATAATTCTTTTATATGCATTTTAAATTCTGTTAAATCATTAAAATTGTATTTTAAAGGTTTTTGTGTTATTATGCTATTTTCATCTATTAGTTCAATCTTTATTTTTGTTTGATGTTTTTCCCATCCTTGGAGTGGATTATCATTATATAGTAATTCTAGTTTATCTTGTAGTGGTTTTATCTTATTTATGGAGAAAATGATTATCTCTATATTATGGTTACTTTGTATTACATTTTCTAATTTTTGGGTAATCTTTTCACTTCCTTTAATCCAGGGTGTTGTTTTTCTTACTTTATTATTTACTCTTTTTGCTCCTAATTTTTGTTTACACGGGGTAGTAAACCACCAATGTGTTTTTGTTATAATATGTGGGTATAATTTATCTAAAAATGGCATTCCTAATAATATATCTTTATTTGTGAATTCGTAACTATATATTTCTTCTATGGTTAATATTTTATCCCATATTTGTATTTTTATATTTCTTGCTTTATATGTTATCATACTTCCTTCATTATTAAATCCTGTTACTACTATGGGGGTTTTTAGCTTTTCCCATTTACTTTCTGGTAAACAATTATGTCTACACATATTAGCTTCTGCTCCTGTATCCACCATAGGTGTATAATATCTATTATAATATCCTTCTACTATTATTTTGGAAAGTATGTATATCTTTGGCATTATATCAAAGTTCTTTTTATTATTATTTTCTTATTTTCATAACTTATTGTTAATTGCCTATCTTCTAATTTATATGGTTTGACTTTTTCTAACCATTTTATCCCTAGTGTAATATTTTTATCTCCTTGATATATTTTAAAATTTATTAATATTGGTATTCCTCCAATAATTAATTCCTTTTCAGTTGTTTCTTCGTTTTTTCTTAACGCTTTTGGTAGTTCTGAATTTTGTTGTTCTATTGTTACTATCTCTTGTTCTGGTATTAGTTCTCTTATAACATAATTCTCTTCCTGCCCTGTATTTATTAGTATTAAATATTTTCTTTGGTCCATTATTCCTGTTATATAATAATGATGTGGGTTTATTTCTTCTATTTTTTGTTCTATTAATTTTTGTGGAGTGGTATAATTTATTCTTTTTGATGTACTTCTTGATGTACTTCTTGATGATGTTTCTGGCATTTCATTATTTATTCGTTTTGATGTGCTTAATCTTTCTTTTACTATTTCTAAATCTTCATCCATGTCTATTTCTGTATAACTGTAATCATTGTTGTCTATAACTGATACTATTCTTTCGAATGGATTTTCTATTTTTATTTTATTTATTTTATTTTTAGCTGTTATCTTATGTTTTGTTGTTAAGACATATAGATTTTTACATCTTGCTGTGAATATTTTACTTCCTGGTGCTAATTCTATTCCAGACATTTTCCAGTATAGTACTAATGATTTATCTATATTTTTATCATCTACTGACTAACTTCAGAGTTAGACAAGCCAGAATGAGTAGTTAGTAAGTGATGTATTTTTTCTTAAAGGAGGAGAAGTCCTCTAGCCAGATCACTTTGTAGGCCAAGGTTTACATCCTCCTACATGTACTATTTTTTGTGGTATTAATAAACTAGTAGGGGTCGTGGCCTAATCCCCCACCACCATGGTGGTTTTTGATTAAAAAACAACTACTACAATATTAATTATGTCAAGATCTATATCTTTACTTGTTGAATAACTCTCTTTCCATAAAGAAGAGAGGAAGTGGATAGGGAAATCTCCAGCTTTCAAGTAAGGCAAAAAGGCAGTATTAGAACAAAAATGGGAGTTGGTGGCAATATGTCTGCTCCAACTAAAACTGAATAAAAGAAAAATCCTCTCCAAAGAGTGCCATTTTCAAAGCCCTCTTTTACAATTGGTGACATCAAGAAGGCCATTCCTCCTCACTGCTTTCATCGATCTCTTATTCGTTCGTTTTCTTATCTTGTTCAAGATCTCATACTTGTCTCCATCTTTTACTACATCGCCGCCACTTACTTCCATCTCCTTCCATCCCCGTGTAGTTACATAGCATGGCCGTTTTACTGGATCGTTCAAGGTTGTATTTGCACTGGAATATTGGTGATTGCCCATGAATGTGGCCACCATGCCTATAGTGATTACCAGTGGGTATGACACTGCTGGTTTTATCCTCCATTCTGCACTTCTAGTGCCATACTTCTCATGGAAATATAGTCATCGCCGTCATCACTCCAACACTAATTCCCTTGAGCGTGACGAAAACCATGTACCCAAGCTTAAACCCGAGCTAAGATGGTACACAAAATACGCGAACAATCCACTAGGACGATTACTCATACTTGCATTCACCCTCACTCTTGGTTTGCCTTTGTACTTTGTCTTCAATATCTCTAGTCGACCTTATGATCGCTTTGCATGTCACTATGATCCATATAGCCCGATATTTAATGATCGTGAGAGACTACAAATCTACATCTCAGATGCAGGTTTGATTGCAACTAGTTATGTCTTGTGTCGCGTTACTTTGGCACAAGGGCTAGCTTGGCTCGTCTGCATCTATGGGGTACCCCTCCTAATTGTGAATGGCTTTATAGTGTTAATCACTTTATTACACCATACTCACCCTTCATTGCCAAATTATGATTTATCCGAGTGGGATTGGCTAAGAGGAGCTCTAGCTACTATAGACAGAGATTATGGTATCCTAAATAAGATCTTTCACAACATAACAGATACTCATGTTGTGCATCATCTATTCTCAGCCATGCCACATTACCATGCAATGGAGGCAACCAAAGCTGTGAAGCCATTACTAGGAGAATATTACCAATTTGATGATACCCCATTTTATATATCAATGTGGAAGCATCTAAAGGAGTGCCTGTATGTGGAGAAAGATGAAAGCTCTCAAGACAAATGTGTTTTTTGGTATAAAAATAAGTTTTGAGTTAATGAAGAACACCGGTAACTACTTGCTTGAGTCATTGTAATTAATTGGACTTTGTGTTTTCTCATATTGCATTATACTGTCACTTTAAATGTAATGTTTGCTCAGATTGTTTCTGTAAATTTAAGTATACAACAACAACATCCCAGTAAATTTAATACATGTGATTTAAGTATCATTTGGTTAATTCACATAATACATGTAATTATTTATGCGAGGATCAATAATAAAGGAACCGTACTCTTATGTAGTCACTATTGATGAGGAGCTTGTTATACCTGAAGTACTTACTTTAAAGGGGTATTTTTGCGTTTAAATAGTTTAATCTCCATATTCCTAATACACGTATAAAATAATATATAGATTCCTACATAATTTAGTGCAGGCATTACTTAATATGCCCAAACAAATGTTGCATAGTAATTATGGGAGTTATTTTCTCTAATGTGGTCAGTCAAATACTGAATTAGCTTATGTGGAATTTTATGCTGGGATTAATCAATCCAAACAATCTTATGTGATGGAAATTGAGTATCAGAGTATAGCTCTTGATTCTGGTTGTGGATGATAATTTGGATGTCAGAAATGAGTTGGGTTGATACCATAACTTTTGGTTTTAAAAGTTAGGGAAGTTAAGGGGCTCGTTATAGCAAGCTCCTAACGTGCCCCATGATTTATTTGGTGAATTGGAGAAGTCGGTGTAGTAGATTTAGGCCCTGAAGTAAGAGGCCAAGGTGCTAGCCAGAAAGGCAGCACTATTGGCCCTCATCGCCCGCCCATCATGGGAAGTGGTTGGCCAACCGTGTGGGGCGTGCGATAGACGCACTGGCACAGAAAAATTTCCAATTGTGCGATGGCTACACTATAGCACGCTTAACTCACACTATAGCGTTTAATATGCCTGTTAAAATGTTAAACAGCTAATTTTAGTGTTAGAGAACTAAAATACTTAAATATTTGATCATTTGAGACGGGTCTAAACATTCACAGTTTTGTTTTTGGTAATTAATTTCTTTTATATTAATCACTAAAGTGAGATCATTACAAAACTATAATCAACATCAAACTCTGCTGATTATCTCAACTAAAACATAGTATCCTTAATCTACTTCAAAGGACTATACAAGCTGCTACTCTCTATACTAATAATTAATTCTGTAATTGACTTCTAGCTTTAGATTTATCTCTCGAACTATACTATCACATTGACGATATCTTTTTTCAAAGATAAGATTATTTCTTTCCAGCCATATTGCATAGGATGTTTCTGTGAATACCAATCTGCAAATACTGGCCTGTTTGGATTTCCCTTTTGCTTTCTTGATGATCCATTACAGATGATGTTGCCAATTGTTGTAGCTTTCTTGATCCTCCTGAATTCATTTCCATATTTTACTCCATAACTCTGTTGTATAAGGACAATGCATAAACAAATGATCTCTTGTTTCTAGTTGTCCCTGACATAAGACACAACTTTGATCAATGGTCACTCCCCAGTTTGCTATTCTATCTCTGGTAGGCAATCTTCCATGTAACATTAACCATAGGCTGAAGATAGCCTTTGGTCTAGCAGAATTCTGAAATACTAAGCTCTTCCAACTCATTCTTGGTAAGTCTCCCAGTAGTTGCAGATATATATGTTTGATAGTCTCTTTGTTACCTCTTGAGCATTAAGTTTGTTGTAGGACATCTCTGGCAGCAATTATTCTTCGAACCATCCAACTAGCTTGCTTTGGGATAGGCATAGTCTGAATCTGTTGATGTTTGATGTAGTAGGCATTGATCCACCTAATCCACAACCTGTCTTCTTTATGAGCTAAATCCCAGCATACCTTATCAATTGCAGCTTTGTTCCAAATCAGCAAGTTAATGATATTCATACCTCCAATCGACTTTGGAGTACATATTCTGTCCTATGCCACATAGCTCTTCTACACATAACATATATCATCTTTAACACTTTGGAAGGTAGAATAAACAGCTAATCCTAATATGCTTGAATCCCAAAGATAACAGATTTGACTAACTGTATACGACCAACATAAGAAAGCTTTTTTGTAGTCCAAGAAGATATCTTTCCCGTGATTCTATCAATTAAGGGTTGCCATTGGATCAATGAAATTTTCTTGGAGGACAAAGGAATGCCTAAGTATTTAAAAGCAACTCCCCTTGTACAAATCCAAGATAACTCAAAATTTGTTGTTTCACATCTTGTTTCACGCCCCCAAAATATACTGCACTTTTACCCATATTAGCTTGTAAACCAGATGCTTTAGAGAACTGAGTAAAGTATTGGTATAAGGTGGTTATATAAAGAAGATCAACTTTGGAAAAAAGGAGAAGATCATCAGCAAAACTCAGGTGAGTTATGCTCAATTTCTTGCATCTAGGATGATATTGGAACAACTTGTCCTTTCCCATTTGACTGAGTGATCTGCTCAAGTACTCCATAACTATAGCAAACAGGAAAGGTGAGATGGGGTATCCTTGTCTAAGACCCTTAGCAACTTCAAGAGGTTTAGTAGTTTCTCCATTAACTAGCACTGTGTAGCTAACTGATTTGACACATTCCACGATCCACTTTATGAATTTATCAGGAAAACCAATCTCCTTCATCACTTATTGTAAGAAAATTCACTCAACTAAATCATAGGTGTTGAGACCAAAACACTCACACAAGTGTACGCGATCTTCAAGTAATATAGTAATAAGTAGAGTATCGTTCCCACGAGGACTTGTGACTAACTTATCGGCTGATGCAAACTCAAACAATTATTAATTCAAGCTAATTCATCACAAAATACATAAATAACCGATTTACAATTGAACTAATAATCTAACAATAATACAACGTACAGTTACTACGCCACTTATGAAATTTTCTTTTAATAATTAATAAGAAATATATTCCAGGGTTATGGGCTTGCTAGAGATCATGCTACGCTTTTAGCTTAAAAATGATTTATTGAATTATTTGGGTTATTGATTATAGGGTTAATAATACCCATAAGAATCTGTCTATTTCCTATGTGCCTATTCAAGTTAAATTAATACCTATATTTCTATGGTATTAATATTAACTCAAATGCATTTACAAATCCTATTTCTCAACCAAACAAGGCAATTAAGTATAGTTCTATCTTAATCGCGAATCTTTCACCCGATGCCCAGGATCCAGATCTTGCTCTATTTGATTCTATATGCAATCAAGAATTTCCTTTTTCAAGTTTAACTCAAGATTCGTAAATAGTATTTCACTGTTAGCTACACATTAAAATAATTAACAACAGAATCAAATAAACAAACCTTAACGATAAATTCAAGATCATCATTTTAAGCTTCAAACAACATAATCATCTAACACCCATAACACAAGAATATTTGGGTTTTTAGCCACTCATATTCATACAAACAACAACAATATAAGTCCTAAACATAAAATAAATAGATACTAGAAGAAAGTTTAGAAAAACTCTTTTAATCCTTGCTCCAAAGTGTTGTTCCTCTTGATTTTTGATACTTAAAGATGAATCTCCTCTTCTTCTCTCTCTAAAATAATATCTACCCTTTTTCTCCTCTCCCCAATTTGTTATCTGACCTAAAAAAGTTTTTTTTGGCTTATATATTGCGTATAAAAATTGTGGGCCAAAGTTCTCCTTATTCTAGTCTGAATCTGCTTCAAGGATTGATGCTGGGGTGGATGCTTCGCATCCATTTCGTCCTCCGCTTCTCAGCTTCGTATGCTAAGGTGGATGTCTCGCATCCACCCTTTGTTCCTCCATCTCAGCTTTGCCCAAGTGTAGATGCTAAGGTGGATGTTATGGGCTGACTTCACTGCTAAGGGGTGAACCAAAAAAAAATTCAAACGTTGTATGCGATGCATCCAAACTTTTTTCCTCTAGTTGGAACATCCTTTTTTCATATTTTTGCACTCCACACACCTTAAATCATCACACACAACTCCATTAGTCATAAAATCACTAATTAAACCATGTTGGGCATTTTCAACACTATATAACAACAAAAAGCGGTTAAAACATGGGTAAAGTAACATCAAAACATATAGAAATATGCCCAACATCACCACCCCACACTTAAACCTTTGTTCTTCCTCGAGCAAAGTAAAATCAACCCACAACCAATTGAACAAAATTAAGCTTATTGCTACCAAGCCACACATTTCAATTAAGCTTAAGCACCCATGACTTTGGTTGATACCAACAATTAGCCCCTTGCATATGCATTCTCAGACTTCCTTCTCCATGTTAATAATACATCAAGAACATTATTAAACAATTCAAACCAATCAAATAACACAATTCAGGACATCTCAACCTCAGAAACTGACTCTTGGATAACTACTTTTCGGGCCAACTTACTCACTCTGACTAAAAAGTTTAATAAAGTCGTCTATCCATCATGAAACATGTGCCCTCACCATAAAAGCGAGAAATATAGTCCGCACACTCAAATAAAATTTGAACGTAATTTAAGGACTTTAAAACAGTGGAAGAATTCTCTCACTCTCTCAATGAAGTTCACATGCGCACAAAAGGTACCATATGCTTGCCCTTAATATAAATCTCTACTAATGTAGGCTTGCTCGATCTCAAATAAATTAGGACTTTTTATGGTTATAATGTGGGCTAAGGGACGGGTAGGATATATTTAGGAACAGTAGTTCATCCTCCTAAGCACTTTAACACATCACATACTTAATATTGAGCGAGAATGCTTCAATCCCATCTTTCATTTTTCAACAAAAATCACTCCCATCAATGTTCCCTTCTTCTTTAAGTACTACCTTAATGTATACCCCACTAGCAAGAATATGACAAATATTTTTTTTTTCAAATTTCGCTAGTGGTGTATTATTTTACAAAATAAGTGCACCCTTCTTTCTTTCATTGGTTCCACTCAAAAGTCACCCCACACTCAGTCCCTTCTTACTTCCTTTTGTGCTCATTTTGCAATTAAAGTGCCTTAAGAGGTAAAGGAACAAAATAATGTTAATTAGAAACAAAAAAGGTATAGGCTTGTAAGATGAGTGCCAAATAAATGTATATAGGCTCAAAAGGGTTAACTAGGGATAGATTTGATTTGTGGTAGCATTACAGTTCAAAGGATCAAAGAAGGCCTAAAATCATATTTTAAACCGAGCTGAACCTAAGATTTCGCTTCAACTCACATACCGGGCAAGTTCTAGACACAAATGTGCAACACGAGACTTATAGAAAATTCTCACCACACATTGGCACATGATTCACCTAGGATGACTACATTTCAACTTTCCATCAAATCAAGTACTAAGTTAGCCCCAATTCTAACTCTTTTAATGCACACAGCACAGCAGTTAACACAGGAGTCAAGACAATAAGCCTAAGTGTCACAAAGAAGCTATTTAACTTTTTAAAGGCAAAAACAATCCTTATAACACATGGAGAATGTTATAATCCACATGATCAGGTTCAACTCTATTAATATCAAACAAGTCATAGAATATGTTGAATTTAGTCAGAGTCTTTACATGCTACACTACTCTAAAAATAAAAACTAATACCCTGTTCAAAAATTTATCCCTTGGAAAAGAACCGATGGCCAAAGAAAAACCAAGGGGAATTATTGCCTAATAGATTGAATTTACTAACTACTCAAAGCTAAGAAAATCTTTTTGTGCTTTTTTGAGGACCTTAATCCCTTGAGAGAACTGTCCAAGTAGTCTGTCATCGGGAAAAGTCCTCTATTTCTCTTCCACACACAACTCAAATTTTTTTAAACATTATACGACTACTTACTACAACTAAACACAACAAGAGTCTAAGAGTTAATACATATAGCTTAATTCAATGTCAAAAGCAACAAAAAGAAATTGTAACTGTTACGTACATTCATCCACACAAAAATATAAATAATCCCACACTTAGAACCATGTATTGTCCCTAATGCATAAATAAAGTAGAGTAGGGTGAGGAGAAACTCCCTCAAGTCAAGGTGGAAGGCTCCTCCACATTTGGCGGGAGGGCATCAGCAACAGTAGTGGTATGGGTAGCCGGGACGGAGGTAGCATCAACATCTGAGTGGGTACTCGAAGCATCCATAATATCTAGCATGGCCTCCTCAGGACTAGCAATAGCATCCTCCTGAATAGGGAGCTCGGTCACAGTCCTATCATCGCCAAGGGAAACTGAGTCTGTAGTATGCAACACGGCGGTATCAGTAGGCATGAAAAATGGAGCTTCAGGGACTATAGAAGGGGTTGAGGTAGACAGTCCTGCAGTGGATGATGCAAGCAGCTGTGCGATGTCTATATCTATCCGTTCAACCAAATCGTAGAGGATTAATGATACCTCCCTCATCACCGTGGCCTGCTCAGCTTAGACTCGGCTTAGATCCGCACGTGTCTGAATCAACTCAGCTCTAGTATCACTCAACGCTGCCCGAGTCGCTATCAACTCAGTCCTGTTCTCTTGCATATCAGCTTGCAGTTGCTCAAATAACAACTGAATGGTGAGCTTAGAGGACCTTCCTTTGTTCGGCTCTAGTACCTGAGTAACTTCATATGGCACTTGAGCTTTAGCTTCAATGTCATCATTCTTCTTGTCCTATTTTACTCCCATCTCCGTAAAGTAAGCCGATAGGGTGTTTGCAAAGAACAAGCTCCACTTGTAGTTAATACTAGTGCGTTGCATCTGGTCGTGCATGATGACCCCCAGGTTGAGCGGTATCCCTTCCAATAAAGCACACAACACTAGTTCTCGGTGTTGAGGGACATCACTTTTGTGTTGGCATGGAATCAAGCAATTGCATAGGAAGTTTAGAACTACTCGTACGAATGTGCTCATGAATGTTTTGGCCAAAGAATGGTACTCCACACTCCCATGCTTCCAATCTACATCTTTCCTGGTAGGGCACAAAACAGACTTAATGTGTGCATAATTAGATGTTTTGCACATAGAGTCAAACCTATCCGTTGGTGTGTATGGTACCCCTAAGAAATTGTTAAGAGCTTCAGCTAAGACATTAATGTCCACGCCTCTTACTCTCACAATACTGCCCCGTGAATGACGCCAATTGGTGTAAAGCTCTCTAACGAAAGTGAGGTTGACCTTATCGTGGCCCTTCAAGATAGGCCCCCATTGTTGCACTTCTTGAATGTATTTTAGGAATCTGGATACTTTTTCTTAAGTGTTCCAATGTTGATTGGCTTTTCTAGAATATACTTCTTTGAACCCAGGATCTTTTCATAAGCTCGAAACGCCTTTTCACTAACAAAATTATCTTCTCAGGCAGCTCGGTCTATTGTTTTGCCCTCATCTTCATCACTCATGTCAACATGTGGGAACTCATCATCTGAATCGGACTCAGACTCAAATTCTGCCATAGTTTTCTGCTTCCCTTTATCTCTCGGGTCTCTTTGCTTAGAAGGTTGGCTTTGGTATGGCACAGGTTCTCTAATTTCTATCCCCTTGCTTGGCAGATTTGATGATGTTGTTGAAGTACCCCTCTTCACCGTCCTTCTTACCAATGGTTCCTCCTCCTCTTGCTCAGATTCATCAACTACTGCCTAGTCAACAATTCCTTAGCTTTCTCAGTTCACTTCATTTTGTTTGGTGGCTTTGGATTACATGTTGCATTACCAGTAGGCTTTTTAGGAGGTTGTTTATTATTGTCTCCCTCTTGTTGTTTGGATATTTTGCTTGTTGCCGCCATTTTGTGAGCCTAAGTACCTGGGATACATAGAAATCACAAATTAGTGTACAGAAATAGTGTCATTTCAGATATATAACAATTGTGCAACAGTGTGCACTTCGAATCAATTTTATGTCATGCGATTCGGTTCTTCATGAATACAACCCATGAAATTCATTATGGAGCAATTAACTGATACTTCCCTTGAAATTCACAAATGAGCATTGCACTTTATAGATAGCATTATGCACGACAGGAGGTTCATCAGAGTGGCGCTTACTAACCATGTTCAATTACACATCGCAGCTCACTAGACCCCACACTTAGGCTCATGGCATATCAATAGTTTAAATTGAGTAACACTTTAAATTCAAGATATCGAGCATACGCATGATGTTTAGTGTTTTATACAATTTAGCATAGGCTTAAAAATACTCCGACAGGGCTGTAGATAATCAAACAAATGACCCCACACTTATTCACTGGAATATACTAGTGTCACTCGGTTACTCAAACTTCACCAGCACCTAAATTCACCTCACATGCAATTTGGTGAACATGTGGTATGCAACAGTTTTGGCTAGCTTGTTCTAACAATTGGGCACTTTGATTTCCCTCCCAAATTTAATGAGATGAAAGAAATTCTAGTTTATCATCTCGCAACAATCACAAACAGCAAGAACGATACCCATAAGTCCCAAATTTTTCCTCAATTTCCCTCTTTAATCACAAGCGTTATATTCAACTCAATGAAACCTAACCTAGGGGATTTTTGGGGCGGGGAATCTGTTAGGAACAATTAGAGAGAGACGAGGGGAGAGTTAGGAGATACAAGAAAAGAGAAAAGACCAAGGAGGAAGATAAATACCTGGTGCGTTTGGGACGAGGCAGTGCGATGTGTTCAGGTAATATGAGAGGGAGGGTCTAGGAAGATGTATTTTTAGGAGGTTTAATCATATTATGGGTTAAGAATTATACTTACCTGTGCGTGTGAGCTTGGACGTAATGCGTCCAAAGTGATTTCCTAATTTTTAATCAGATGCTGCTAGGGACGCGATGGGCATACTTCACTGCCTTGTGTAGTTTGTCCACGAGTTTTTAATGCTTAGGGGGATGTGACGCATCCACCCTACTTTTCCATACTTGGAGTTTTTTTTTTGATTTTGTAAATACATACAAAATCTACGCCCTAAAAAATTAAAATTCAAGGAACTCTTAGAAAAATATTGAAAAAAAAACTAAGAAATAAAGATCGAACAAAAAAAATGAAACAAAATACGAAAACAAAAGAAAATACTTGGGTTGCCTCCCAAGAAATGCATAATTTAACGTCGCGCAATGACTCAATACTTCATCACACTTGTGACGTTTAATATCACCACCCCAATAATATTTTACTCGCTGCCCATTCACCAAGAATGTACCACTTGAATTTATATCTCGTAATTCAACTGTTCCATGAGGAGTCACACTTACCATAACGAAAGGGCCTGCCCAACGGGACTTAAACATTCCAAGAAAATGATTTAACCTTGAATTAAACAAAAGAACTTCTTGACTCGGCACAAACTCATGATATTAGATGTGCTTATCATGCCACCTCTTGGTCTTTTCTTTATATAACTTGGCATTTTCATAAGCATACAACTGAAACTCATCAAGTTCATTGAGTTGTAGCAATATTTTTTCACCGGCTAAGTCCATATCAATATTTAGCTTTTTGATTGCCCAATAAGCCTTGTGTTCTAGCTCAACGGGTAAATGACATGCCTTTTCATAAATCAACTTGTATGGAAAAGTACCTATTGGAGTCTTGTATGCAGTTCGGTATGCCCACAATGCATCTTCTAACTTACCAGACCAATTTTTCCTATTTGCACTCACTGTTTTCTCCAAAATCTATTTTACTTCTCTATTTGACACTTCAACTTGACCACTCGTTTGAGGGTGGTATGCAGTGGCAACTTTGTGTCTTACCCCATATTTTGCTAGAACATTTTTCTAACAATTTGTTACAAAGTGTGTTCCGCCATCACTTATCAACACCCTTGGAGTTCCAAAGCGTGTTAAAATGTGCTTCTTTACGAAGCTTACCACTACCTTTGCATCATTAGTAGGAAGAACAATGGCCTCAACCCACTTAGACACACAATCGACTGCAACCAAAATGTATCTGTGACCATTAGAATATGGAAATGGTCCCATGAAATCAATTCCCCAGACATCAAAGAGTTCTACTGCCAAAATATTTTACAAAGGCATCTCGTTCCTCTTCGTGATTGTACCTGTTCTTTGACACTTGTCACAATTTTTAATAAAAGCATGTGCGTCTTTAAACAATTTAGGCCAGTAAAAACCTGATTGTAAAACCTTTTGTGCAGTTTTGTCTCCACCATGATGACCTCCATAAAGAGAAGCATAATAATCATGCAATATTGCATTCATCTCCTCCTCAGGGAAACATCTTCTTACCAATTGATATGCACATTGCTTGTATAGAAAAGGCTCGTCCCACATGTAGAATCTCACGTCATGTAAAAATCTTCTTCTATGATCATTTGTGAATTCTGGTGGAGTCACCCCACTTGTATTGAAATTCACATAATCAGCATACCACGAGGTTTCATCCGAAGTGATGGCTAGCAAATGTTCGTCAGTAAATGTTTCTTTGATTGACTCTCCTTCAGTGACATGGCCTCGATTTTCCAACCTGGATAAGTGATCTACCACTTGATTCTATGTCCCTTCTCGATCTTAAATCTCTAAATCAAATTCCTGCAAAAGAAGAACCCATCGAATTAACCTTGGCTTGGCATCTTTCTTTGCAAATAAATACCTGATAGCTGAGTGATCTGTGTAAACTATGACTTCGGTTCCCACTAGATAGGACCTGAACTTATTAAATGCCCATACTACTACGGGCAACTATTTTTCAGTAACTGTGCAATTCATTTGTGCTAGAATAAGAGTTCTGCTCGCATAATGAATGGAGTAAAAGATTTTCTCCTTCCGCTACCCCAAAACAGCTCCAATGGCTATGTCACTTGCGTCACACATCAACTCAAATGGAAGTTTCCAATCTAGAGCAATAATAATTGGTGCAGTAGCTAATCTTCTTTTTAGATCATCAAATTCTTTCAGACAAGCGTCATCAAACTTCAAAGATGTATCTTTCTCAAGAAGCCTGCACAAAGGAGATGAAATTTTTGAAAATCTTTAATGAAACGACGATAAAAACCTGCATGGCCCAAGAAATTGTGAATACCTTTAACTGATGTCGGTGGAGGTAATTTTTCAATTTCTTCCACCTTTGCTTTATCTACCTGCAATCCATTCTTGGACACTTTATGCCCTAGGACTATACCTTCTCGTACCATGAAATGATATTTTTCCCAATTCAGTACCAAATTTGTTTCTTCACACTTAGCAAGGACCTTGTCAAGATTCATTAAACATTCATCAAAAGAACATCCAAATACAGAAAAATCATCCATAAATTCTTCCAAAAATCTTTCAACCATATCGGTAAAAATAGTTATCATACACCTTTGAAAAGTCACAGGTGCATTGCAAAGACCAAATGGCATTCTTTTAAATGCATATGTCCCGTAGGGACATGTAAATGTGGTCTTCTCTTGGTCCTCTAGGGCTATAACAATCTGATTATATCCTGAGTAGCCATCTAAAAAATAGTGGTATTCTTAACCAGCTAATCTATCAAGCATTTGGTTAATAAAGGGAAGAGGAAAATGATCTTTTCGGGTGGCATTATTCAAATTTCAATAATCTATACAAATCCTCCACCCAGTAACAGTTCTAATGGGAATCAGATCATTATTTTCATTTGTCACTACAGTCATTCCTCCTTTCTTTGGAACACATTGGACTGGACTTACCCATTTGCTATCAAAGATTGGAAATACAATACCTGCATCAAGCCATTTAATTACTTCTTTTCTTACCACCTCTTTCATGTTGGGATTTAGGCAGCGTTGTTGTTCTATTCTCGGCTTGTGTCCTTCCTCCATGAGAATTTTATGCATGCAGAAAGCTGTACTAGTACCTCTTATGTTAGACATTGTCCACCCAATTACTCTTTTAAGCTTACGTAGTACTCTCAACAATTTTTCCTCCTGCAATTCAGACAAGTCAGAAGAAATAATAACAGGTAACGTATCAGAACTACCCAAATAAGTATAATGAAGGTGAGAAGGTAAAGGATTTAGTTCTAATTTTGGAGCTTCTTCAATTGATGGCTTCGGAGGAGGACCATTTGGCATGTTCAAAGGTTCAAAGGGATGTGAACCTTTCATATATTCACATGATGCATTCAAAATATGCTTCATCTCTTCAACTTCATCATTAATGTCTAAACTCTCAAACAACACAATTGCTTTCTCTAAGGAATCCTTCAATATACACTTGGGGCAATAAGTTGATCATCCATCTCAATGACAGATATCATAGACAATTCTTCATAATGGAGAGGAAGTTTAATTGCTTTGTATACATTAAAACCAGCTTCCCCGTTGTTAACTCTCATGATCATTTTTTCTTATCTTACTTTAATTATAGCATCACCTGTAGCCAAGAGAGGCCTTCCAAGTATAATAAGAACTTTTTCATCTGCTTCAAAATCCAAGATGATGAAATCAGCCGGGAAAATAAATTTCCCAATTTTTAGCAGCACATCTTCAATCACCCCTTCCGGATAAGCTATGGACCTGTCTGTTAATTGCAACATCACAGTGGTGGGTTTTGGAGCTCCCAAACCCAATTTTTTGTACAAAGACAATGACATCAAATTTATGCTTGCTCCCAAATCACAAAGTGCATGGCCTACATCAACATTGCCTATTCTCACAGGGATAGTAAAGCTTCCAAGATCCTTAAGCTTTTGAGGAAGCTTATTTTGGACCCTTGAAGTGCACTCCTCAGTAAGTGCAACTGTTTCGAATTCAGTCAATCTCCTCTTGTTAGCCACAGTATCTTTTATGTACTTGGCATACTTTGTAATATCAAGAATCGCATCTACCAATTGAATCTGACTCAATATAGAGAGAAATTTGTTGAACATGCGATCACCATTCTTTTTCTACAATCTTTGTGGAAAAGGTGGTGGTGGCCTTGGAACATTCACAGGCGCTAAAACTGTATCATCTTTGTTTGCTTCCTGTGTTGCTTTGGGAATCAATTCACCCTCAGGTATAGGCTTGTCTTTTCTCTTCTTTGGAACTTCTTCTAATTCCCTTCCAGTTCTAAGTGTAATTGCACTAACTTGCGGATTTTTCTCTCTATCACTTGGAAGAGCACCTGCAGGTCTAGTATTTTGATTTGTAGCTAACTGTCCCATTTGTCTTTCAAGATTTCTGAAATCAGTTCGGAGTTGTTGATTGTCATGCAACAATTTCTTCAACAAATCATTTGTACTTTCTTCTACCTGCTGGGGTGGCCTTTGAGGTTGATTAAAATTTTCTTGTGGTCTATATTGATTCTGATTTGATTGATTTTCACCCCAAGAGAAATTAGGATGATTCCTCTAGTTTGTGTTGTAAGTGTTCCCATATTGTGCCTGTTGATTCACTGGACCTCTCTTTGTTGTCCCACATAATAAATAGATTCAGGATTCATTGGGAACATGTCACTTGTGTGATTGTCACCACACATTTCATAACAAATAGACATTTATTGAACATTTTGCATTTTTTGTGTCTGGTTCATTGTCATTCTATTCATTTGATTTGTCAATTTTGCTATATCTGCTCTCATGGCTGAAAAATCATCAAGTTCAAGTACCCATGCTGCTTTCTGTTTCATTGCTCTCCTTGGTTCTCCCTCACCTTGCCAATTATGACATTAGCAGTGAAGTTGTTTAGCAGAAGTTGTATTTCACTATATGGTCTTGCCATGCAACTATCTCCATAAGCTGAATCAAGATTCATCTTTGAAGTCTCATCTAATCCATCAACAAAGGTATGGACCAATACCTCATCAGTTTGACAATGATGTGGATAGTCTCGGAGTAGTTTCTTGTATCTTTCCAAAGCTTGGCAAAGAGTCTCACTATCCCGTTGTTGAAACCCAAGAATCTGGCTCCGCAAAGACTTTGTCTTTTTAGTGGGGAAAAACTTGATTAAGAATTTCTTTGCTAAATCATCCCAAGTATAGATTGAATTAGCAGGCTCATTCTGCAACCATTGTTTAGCTTCCCCCAACAATTAAAAAGGAAACAAGGTCATCCTGACATAGTCCTTGGAAACATTTGGATAGTTGTAAGTATCCGTAATTTCCGAAAAATTTTGAATGTGCCTTTACGGGTCTTCATGAGATAGACCTAGATATTGCCCATTGGACTGAATCAACTGTACCATGTACTATTTAAGCTCAAAGTGACCAGTGATATCAGGCTTCACAATAGCCTGAGTCATATTAGCAAGATTTGGCCTTGTAGCTTCTATCACCAGACGCCCTCCATTACCTGCCATCACTGTTGGTTGTAGTTGAACTAAATTATCCAACTTTCTTTCTGTTTTATATCTATCCAACCCCCTCCTCGCTCTATGAAGTGTTCTTTCAATTTCAGGATCAAGAGGGAAGAGATTGTTTGTGCTTCTACTCCTTCACATTCAAGAGAAGAGCATGCGTGACACAAACAAAGTAAACTAAAAATTAATGCTTAAACCAATAGCTGATAAAAGCTTAACTCAGTCAAGTAGCTAATTTCCAAGTCCTCGGCAGCGGCGCCAAAAACTTGTTGCGACCAAAACACTCATGCAAGTGTACACGATCTTCAAGTAATATAGTAATAAGTAGAGTATCGTTCCCACGAGGACTTGTGACTAACTTATCGACTGATGCAAACTCAAACAATTATCAATTCAAGCTAATTCATCACAAAATACATAAATAACCAATTTACAATTGAACTAGTAATCTAACAATAATACAACGTATAGTTACTACGCCACTTATGAAATTTTCTTTTAACAATTAATAAGAGAGATATTCCAGGGTTATGAGCTTACTAGAGATCATGCTACGATTTTAGCTTAAAAATGATTTATTGAATTATCTGGGTTGTTGATTATAGAGTTAATAATACCCATAAGAATCTGTCGATTTCTTATAGGCCTATTCAAGTTAAATTAATACTTTTATATGGTATTAATATTAACTCAAATGCATTTACAAATCCTATTTCTCAACCAAACAAGGCAATTAAGTATAGTTCTATCTTAATTGCGAATCTTTCACCCGATGCCTAGGATCCAGATCTTGCTCTATTTGATTCTATATGCAATCAAGAATTTCCTTTTTCAAGTTTAACTCAAGATTCATAAATAGTATTTCACTGTTAGCTACACAGTAAAATATTTAACAGCAGAATCAAATAAACAACCCTTAACGATAAATTCAAGATCATCAATTTAAGCTTCAAACAACATAATCATCTAACACCCATAACCCCAGAATATTTGGATTTTTAGCCACTCATATTCATACAAATATCAACAATA
Organism: Nicotiana sylvestris; assembly: GCF_000393655.2. Lineage (NCBI taxonomy): Eukaryota > Viridiplantae > Streptophyta > Magnoliopsida > Solanales > Solanaceae > Nicotiana > Nicotiana sylvestris. Next base: position 252,076 of record NW_027184341.1, on the reverse strand, counting down.
TAAATCTTAAACATAAAATAAATAGATACTAGAAGAAAGTTTAGAAAAACTCTTTTAATCCTTGCTGCAAAGTGTTGTTCTTCTTGATTTTTGATACTTGAAGATGAATCTCCTCTTCTTCTTCTCTCTAAAATAAAATTTGCCATTTTTCTCTTCTCCCCAATTTGTTATGTAACCTAAAAAAGTTGTTTTTGGCTTATATATTGCATATAAAAGTTGTGGGCCAAAGTTCTCCTTATTCTAGCCCGAATTTGCTTCAGGGATTGATGTTGGGGCCTCGTCCTCCGCTTCTCAGCTTTGCATGCTAAGGTGGATGCTTCGCATTCACCCTTTGTTCCTCCATCTCAGCTCTTCCGAGGTGAGGATGCTAAGGTGGATGCTATGGGCTGACTTCACTGCTAAGGGTGCACCAAAAAAAATCCAACGTTGGATGCGACGCATCCAACTTCTTTTCCTCTAGTCGGAACATCCTTTCTTCATATTTTCGTACTTCACACACCTTAAATCATAACACACAACTCCATTAGTCATAAAATCACTAATTAAACCATGTTGGACATTTTCAACACTATATAGCAACAAAAGCGGTTAAAACATGGGTAAAGTAACATCAAAACATATAGAAATATGCCCAACATCAATAGGCCTTTTGAAGGTCTATTTTAATCATGCACCTAGGAGATATTTGGGCTCTAGTATATGACTTTACTACCTCATGGGCCAATATCACATTATCTGCAATTTTCCTACCAGGAATAAATCCAACTTGGGATTCCGAGATTATGTATGCCATGATCTTTTGAAGTCTAGCAGCTAGAATCTTTGAGATCATTTTGTATAATACTGTACAACATGCAATTGGCATGTATTCTTTGACTGTGGTAGGTTTAGCAACTTTAGGCAGTGGGGTGATGGTGGAGTAGTTGATTGGTTTATATATCTTAAAGGTTAAGAAGAACTCCCTAATAGCATCTGTAACTTGCTTACTGATAATGCTCCATGATTTCTTGAAGAAGACAGCATTGAGACTCTCCAGAATTTTCTGATCAGTAACATCTGCACATAGGTCTCTTCTTTGTTGTTGAGTTAGTCTGGGACCATTGGACATGTATAATCTGTTTATGGCTGGAAGTGACCTTGTTGTTGATCCCATAAGAGACTTGTAGAATATTTGACCTTAATTAGGATTCATATATTTGACCTTAATTAACTTGGGATTATGTCATGGTTATTGTTGTTTTTGAAGTTGGACTTAGATATTCGTAGCTTTTAATTTGATAAAAAGAAAGGTGCAAATTTAAGATTGTGGGTGAAAGTTGATGCTGAAATTAAAACACACCGTGAGTTTAACCCCAACTTCAACATAAAAACATTTGTTTTATATGTATTGTGATTTCCCAGGGTCACTCGAGGTATTGTATTATAGTGGTGTCAATAATTTGGTTGTTACAGTTATTTTATAAAATTTATATCACACTCGGTTATTGTATTTTGTATAATCAAAATTAAACTTTTTAAAATCGTCCCAATCATCTCAAATTCTCTTCAGTATCGGTATGGTTCGATTAATTTTTTGATTATTTTTCGTTAAAAAGGTAATATAAGAGCAGTTAATAGAAGTTAGAACGTCATAATATGCACACTTGTATCGGACTCTGGAAAAACCCTCTAAAAATTTATTCTGTTTAAAAAGTGATGAATCAATAAAACATAAAAGATGAACTGAATAGATCCAGATCCATCCCACTATTCTACAACAACGTAAAACAAATTAAGCAAAGACAAGAGTGATATAAATTATATAAGTAGAAGATATTAATCAAGTTACGACTTAGAAATATAGTCTATTAGAAAATTAAATATCCAATAAGAGGAATCTAAATCATACTAGAGGAAAGATATCCAATACCTTGTGGCTTGCTATTCAAGATCGTTGGAATACCTTGTGGCTTGCTAATCAAGCTCTCGAACTAATTCAGTTTCAACAAGAGTAACAAAAAAACTTTGGGAGTTTGGACTTTTGGTGTTAATTACTGGTCGTCATAAAGTCGTTTTCATAATCCCAAAGTCCAAAGAAAATAATTTAATCAAGTCGGTGAGTTTAATTGGTTTTTAAAGATCCATTAATACCTCTATTATATAAACTTCAAAAAAGGAGGGGGATATCGCCTTCCCTACAAAGGTTAAAACACAAGGATATTGTTATCCTTACCCAACAAAAAAAAAAAAGAAAAAACAGATGGTGATGTAACTTCACCTCGGTGAGAACATACATTGCCAGTTCAGCTAACCAAAAAATTGGTCTTGTCATATTTTTATCCTAACACTAACAAAAATATTTTTTTAGTTTAATTTTAAATTTGTTCTTAATATCATCGGAAAATGCTCAGTTATAATCTAAAACATTTTTATTTGCAAGTGGAATTTATAGACAACTCTACCTAGTTCCTAAACTGAATGGACCCAAGGCTCTATATTCTAGTACATACTAAAAGTTAAATGGCACATGCAACTTGGAAATATACGCACTAGTTGTCCCAATTTTATGATTGGCACAACTAGTTTATTGATTTATTTTTGTCGGCTACTTGGAAATATATCTATACGTTATGTAGGTACGAGGAATATCACTTAATATATTTTTATCAATTATTAAATTGTACCATATACGTATGACAATCAAAGATTTCAACTTTTTATCAGTCATGAAACATCATATAAACCGAGGTAGATACATTAACACGTCTAGATTTAAGGGAAAAGAGGATGATATAACTCATCTGAATTGTCAAAGTCTGCCTTGGCCAAACCAATAAAAATATTAAATTACGCAAACTAAAGTATAAGAAAAATTCAACCACATAATTGTTGGGTTTTGTTATTAATAACAAAAGAGGTGTGAATGGAAAATAATGGGAAAAGAAATGGAGGGACGTAAACTTTTGAATTAGTTTACTTTACTAATGCACTTTGTCCCTTATTGGAAGAAGGAAAGAAAAATTGTGTGTGTGTGTGTGTGTATATATATATATATATATATATATATATATATAAGCTCATCTTCTCTCTCTTAAAGAGTTAAGAAGAAGTGGTGCCTCGCGTCATCGTCGTCACTCGCTCGCTCAGCTCGGCTTCGGCTTCAGTCAAAGATCGATTGATAGGAAGGTCTGGGAGCGTTATGTATAATAAGAAATCGCGTCACATTCGACGAAGGCATAATACCGTTAGACAACTACTCTCTAGTGGAATTATCACAATTGACTATGTAGAGTCAAAAAATAATGTATCGGATCCGCTTACAAAAGGCCTACTTAGAGAGGCGGTTGAGAAGTCATCAAAGGGAATGGGACTATGGCCGAGGACAAGTCACTATGGCGGTAACTCTACCTAGAAGACTGGAGATCCCAAGATCTAGGTTCAAGGAGATGAAACAAAGTCATTAGTTACAATTCAACATTATTAAATAAAATTTTGGTTCATTCTCATGATGCAGACAATGTTCAGTACCAAGGATAAAGCGTTAGGACTTTTTAATGATTTCTAAGTTTGACATGAGGTATATCAAATAGTGTATCTACGGGATAACACGTTTAGGAATCACCTATATAAGTGTGAAGTGTAAGCCGCTTCAAATAGTGTAAGGCCAGTTCTCTACGCACTTATGAAACCAGGCGGTGTTCATGGTTGAAACGAACACAACAATAAGAACCAAAGACGGTTAAGGGTTGATTATGTGACATATGATTGTCTAGGTATACACCAAAGTTCGACGGTTCAAAGATATCAAATCTATCGACTGATCGAGTATATCCGACATATGTTCACTACGGAAGGTTCAAAGGGAAACCTACTTATCCATATGCGGTTAATCCCTACTTGCGAATCACACACAGTTTTTCATGCCCATTAATGTGGGGGATTGTTGGATTTTGTTAGTAATAACAAAAGAGGTGTGAATGGAAAATGGTGGGAAAAGAAATGGAGGGAAGTGAAATTTTTAATTAGTTTACTTTACTAATGCACTTTGTCCGTCATTGAAAGAAGAAAAGAAAATATTTGTGTGTATATATATAAGCTCATCTTCTCTCTCTTAAAGAGTTAAGAAGAAGTGGTGCCTCGCGTCATCGTCATCACTCGCTCGCTCAGCTCGGCTTCGGCTTCAGTCAAAGATCGATTGATAGGAAGGTCTGGGAGCGTTATGTATAATAAGAAATCGCGTCACATTCGACGAAGGCATAATACCGTTAGACAACTACTCTCTAGTGGAATTATCACAATTGACTATGTAGAGTCAAAAAATAATGTATCGGATCCGCTTACAAAAGGCCTACTTAGAGAGGCGGTTGAGAAGTCATCAAAGGGAATGGGACTATGGCCGAGGACAAGTCACTATGGCGGTAACTCTACCTAGAAGACTGGAGATCCCAAGATCTAGGTTCAAGGAGATGAAACAAAGTCATTAGTTACAATTCAACATTATTAAATAAAATTTTGGTTCATTCTCATGATGCAGACAATGTTCAGTACCAAGGATAAAGCGTTAGGACTTTTTAATGATTTCTAAGTTTGACATGAGGTATATCAAATAGTGTATCTACGGGATAACACGTTTAGGAATCACCTATATAAGTGTGAAGTGTAAGCCGCTTCAAATAGTGTAAGGCCAGTTCTCTACGCACTTATGAAACCAGGCGGTGTTCATGGTTGAAACGAACACAACAATAAGAACCAAAGACGGTTAAGGGTTGATTGTGTGACATATGATTGTCTAGGTATACACCAAAGTTCGACGGTTCAAAGATATCAAATCTATCGACTGATCGAGTATATCCGACATATGTTCACTACGGAAGGTTCAAAGGGAAACCTACTTATCCATATGCGGTTAATCCCTACTTGCGAATCACACACAGTTTTTCATGCCCATTAATGTGGGGGATTGTTGGATTTTGTTAGTAATAACAAAAGAGGTGTGAATGGAAAATGGTGGGAAAAGAAATGGAGGGAAGTGAAATTTTTAATTAGTTTACTTTACTAATGCACTTTGTCCGTCATTGAAAGAAGAAAAGAAAATATTTGTGTGTATATATATAAGCTCATCTTCTCTCTCTTAAAGAGTTAAGAAGAAGTGGTGCCTCGCGTCATCGTCATCACTCGCTCGCTCAGCTCGGCTTCGGCTTCAGTCAAAGATCGATTGATAGGAAGGTCTGGGAGCGTTATGTATAATAAGAAATCGCGTCACATTCGACGAAGGCATAATACCGTTAGACAACTACTCTCTAGTGGAATTATCACAATTGACTATGTAGAGTCAAAAAATAATGTATCGGATCCGCTTACAAAAGGCCTACTTAGAGAGGCGGTTGAGAAGTCATCAAAGGGAATGGGACTATGGCCGAGGACAAGTCACTATGGCGGTAACTCTACCTAGAAGACTGGAGATCCCAAGATCTAGGTTCAAGGAGATGAAACAAAGTCATTAGTTACAATTCAACATTATTAAATAAAATTTTGGTTCATTCTCATGATGCAGACAATGTTCAGTACCAAGGATAAAGCGTTAGGACTTTTTAATGATTTCTAAGTTTGACATGAGGTATATCAAATAGTGTATCTACGGGATAACACGTTTAGGAATCACCTATATAAGTGTGAAGTGTAAGCCGCTTCAAATAGTGTAAGGCCAGTTCTCTACGCACTTATGAAACCAGGCGGTGTTCATGGTTGAAACGAACACAACAATGAGAACCAAAGACGGTTAAGGGTTGATTGTGTGACATATGATTGTCTAGGTATACACCAAAGTTCGACGGTTCAAAGATATCAAATCTATCGACTGATCGAGTATATCCGACATATGTTCACTACGGAAGGTTTAAAGGGAAACCTACTTATCCATATGCGGTTAATTGCTACTTGCGAATCACACACAGTTTTTCATGCCCATTAATGTGGGGGATTGTTGGATTTTGTTAGTAATAACAAAAGAGGTGTGAATGGAAAATTGTGGGAAAAGAAATGGAGGGAAGTGAAATTTTGAATTAGTTTACTTTACTAATGCACTTTGTCCGTCATTGAAAGAAGAAAAGAAAATATTTGTGTGTATATATATAAGCTCATCTCCTAGATCTTAAAGAGTTAAGAAGAAGTGGTACCTCACGCCATCGCTGTCGTCGTCGCTCGCTCGCTCGGATCGGCTTCGGCTTTGGTCAAAGATCGATTGATAGGAAGGGCTGGGAGCGTTATGTATAACGGGAAATCTCGTCACATTCGACGAAGGAATAATACCATTAGACAAATACTCTCTAGCAGAATTATCACAATTTACTATGTAAAGTCAAAAAATAATGTATCGGATTCGCTTACAAAAGGCCTACCTAAAGAGGCGGTTGAGAAGTCATCAAAGAGAATGGGACTATGGCCGAGGACAAGTCACAATGGCTGTAACTTTACCTAGTAGACTAGAGATCCCAAGATCTAGGTTCAAGGAGATCAAACAAAGTCATTAGTGACAGTTCAACATTGTCAAATAAATTTTGGTCCATTCTCATGATGCAGACAATGTTTAGTACCAAGGATAAAGCGTTAAGACTTTTTAATGGTTTCTAAGTTTGATATGAGGTATATCAAATAGTGTATCTACAGGATAACACGTTTAGGAATCACTTAGACAAGTGTGAAGTATAAGCCGCTTCAAATAATGTAAGACTAGTTCTCTATGCACTTATGAACCCAGGCGGTGTTCATGGTTGAAACTAATACAACAATGAGAACCAAAAACGGTTAAGGGTTGATTGTGTATCGTATGGCTGTCTAGGTATACACCAAAGTTCGACAGTTCCAAGATATCAAATCTACCGATTGATCGAGTATATGCGACATATGTTCACTACGAAAAGTTCAAAGGAAAACCTAATTATCCAAATGTGGTCAATCCTTACTTGCGAATCACACACAATTTTTCATGCCCATTCATGTGGGGGATTGTTGGATTTTTTTATTAATAACAAAAGAGGTGTGAATGGAAAACGGTGGGAAAAGAAATGGAGGGAAGTAAAATTTTGAATTAGTTTACTTTATTAATGCACTTTGTCCCTCATTGGAAGAATGAAAGAAAATATTTGTGTATATATATATAATCTCATCTTCTAGATCTTAAAGAGTTAAGAAGAAGTGGTGCCTCGCATCGTCATCGTCGCTCTCTCACTCGGCTCGGCTTCGGATTCGGCTTCGGTCAAAGATCGATTGATAGGAAAGGCTGGGAGCGTTATGTATAACAAGAAATCTCGTCTCATTCGACGAAGGCATAATACCATTAGACAGCTACTCTCTAGTGGTATTATCACAAATGACTATGTAAAGTAAAAAAATAATGTATCGGATCCACTTACAAAAGGCCTACCTAGAGAGGTCGTTGAGAAGTCATCAAAGGGAATGGGACTATGGCCGGGGACAAGTCACTATGGCGGTAACTCTACCTAGAAGACTGGATCTCCCAAGATCTAGGTTCAAGGATATCAAACAAAGTCATTACTGACAGTTCAACATTGTCAAATAAAACTTTGGTCCATTCTCATGATGCAGACAATGTTCAGTACCAAGGATAAAGCGTTAGGACTATTTAATCTAAGTTTGATATGAGTATATCAAATAATGTATCTATGGTATAACACGTTTAGGAATCCACTATATAAGTGTGAAGTATAAGCCACTTCAAATAGTGTAAGGCCACTTCTCTACGCACTTATGAAATCAGGCGGTGTTCATGGTTGTAACGAACACAACAATAATAACCAAAGATGGTTAAGGGTTGATTGTGTGACGTATGGCTATCTAGGTATAAACCAAAGTTTGATGGTTCAAAGATATCAGATCTTCCGATTGATTGAGTATATCTGACATATGTTCACTACGGAAAGTTCAAAGGGAAACCTACTTATCCAGATGCGGTTAATCATTACTTGCGAATCACACACAGTTTTTCATGCATATTTGTTTCGGATAGCCATACCCCATTCATGTCAGGGATTGTTGGGTTTTGTTATTAATAACAAAAGAGGTGTGAATAGAAAATGGTAGAAAAAGAAATGCAGGGAAGTAAAATTTTGAATTAGTTCACTTTACTAATGCACTTTGTCCTTCATTGGAAGAAGGAAAGAAAATCTTTGTGTATATATATAGAAGCTCATCTTCTAGATCTTAAAGAGTTAAGAAGAAGTGGTGCCTCACGCTGTCGTCGTCGTCGCTTGCTCGGCGAGTTGTGGAAACTTCGTAAGAGTTATGGAACACTATTGAAAATAAGTATAAAATGGAAGATGCTGGACTAAAGAAATTTGTTGCCTCAAAATTCTTGGACTTTAATATGGTGGACAGTAAGTCTATCATAACTCAAGTTCAAGAATTACAAGTCATCGTCATGACCTCCTTGCCGAAGGTATAAATCGAATTAATATTTTTATTAAAGATATTGATTATATTATTAATCCTAAATTTATGGTGTAGGTATGGTCATAAATGAAGCGTTTCAAATTGCAACATTTATTAAAAAGTTGCCTCCACTGTGTAAGGACTTTAAAAATTACTTGAAACATAAGCGCATAGAGATGACGCTTGAAGACCTTATTGTTCGTCTACGGATTGAAGTGGAAACCAAGGGTGCTGAGAAGAAGTCTCGTGGAAATTCAACAATAATGGGTGCAAATATTGTTTAGGAAGCTTCAACGAGTAAAAAGAGAAAGAAGGCATCTGGACCAAAGAATTACCCAAGCAAGAAGAAATTCAAAGGTAATTGCCACAACTGTGAAAAAGATGGACCCAGGGCTACTGAATGTCGTGCACCAAAGAAGGACAAGAAAAAAAGTCAAGCAAACATGATTGAGAAGAATGATGAAATAGACGATTTATGTGTCATGCTTTTAGAATGCAACCTAGTCGAAAATCCTAGAGAATGGTGGATTGATTCGGGAGCAACTCGACATGTTTGTACTAACAAGGGGTTGTTTACTTCTTATGCTCCTGCTGGACCCAATGAGACAGTGTTTATGGCAAATTCTGCTACTGCAAAAGTTGAAGGAACGAGCAAGATAGCTTTGAAGATGACTTCTGGAAAGATTGTGACTCTAAAAGATGTTCTTCATATTACTGAAGTGCCTAAGAATTTAGTCTCGACATCACTTCTAGTCAAAAATGGCTTTAAGTGTGTTTTTGTTTCTGACAAGGTTGCAGTTAGTAAAAATAAAATGTATGTAGGGAAAGGTTACCTAACTGAGGGTCTTTTTAAACTCAATGTAATTGCCATTGATATAAATAAAATTTCAGCTTCTTCTTACTTGCTTGAGTCAAATAATTTAGGGTATAAACGTTGAGGCCATGTCAACTTCAGAACTTTACAAAAAATGATTAATTTGGAAGTATTGCCTAAGATTGAATGCAATAACTCGAAATGTCAAATATGCGTGGAATCAAAGTATGTTAAGCATCCTTATAAGTCAGTTGAAAGGAATTCAAATAATTTAGACTTAATTCACATAGATATTGCGACATGAAGTCAATACCATCTCGCAATGGGAAAAAGTATTTTATAACTTTCATTAATGATAGTACTAGATATTGCTATATTTACTTACTTAATAGTAATTATGAAGCAATAGATGCATTCAAGCAATACAAAAATAAAGTTAAAACGCAACTAAACAAAAAGAGCAAAATGATAAGAAGTGATAGGGGCGATGAATATGAATCTCCTTTTGAAGAACTATATTTGGAAAATAGCATTATTCACCAAACAGATGCCTCCTACTCACCGCAATCTAATGGAATTGCAGAAAGAAAAAATTGAAAGTTAAAGGAGATGATGAATGTCTTTTTAATAAGTTTTGGTTCCTGTGGTACTTGCTCGAGAGAGAGCTACGACACCCATAGTACTCACGATCGGTAGAGAGTACTTAGGCGAAATTATAGAAGACATAGGGGAAGAATTCCGACAATTAGGGAAATCATAACTCTAGACCTCTCCTTAATCTTTTCTCCAATCCTTAATATCTCTAGTTATTAATTTACTATTTTAATTTGTTAATTAATTAGTTAGACATAAGAATAGTGATATTTACAACTTAGGAATTGTTCCAATTTGTCTTCTTAGTGATAGTAAACAGTTGTATCTAAGCCTTAGTTTTCTGTGGGATTCGACTCCGGACTCTTAGACGAGATTATATTTGCAACGATTGCTTATTCTTTTTAGGAATAGATTTGGGTGTGATTAACCAACTGTGACGACCCAACCTGTCATCTCATGAGAACCGCTTCATTTTTCCCATTTTATGCTTCTTCATGTTTGGTTATCGATTTTCGGTGTATTAGAGTTAAATCGGATTGATTTTGATAAAAAATGAGACACTTAGTCTCTTTAAGGAAGGCTTATTTTGGAAAAGTCAACCGGATATTGATTATTGAGTTAGAGGGCTCGCATGTGATTTCCGGTGATTCGGTTAGCTTCGGCGGATGATTTGTGACTTATAAGTGTGACCGGAAGTAATTTTGGAGGTCCGATGTAGAATTAGGCTTGAATTGGCGAAGTTAGTATTTTGGCGACTTCCAGTTGATAGGTGAGATTTTGATCCGAGGGTCAGAACGGAATTTCGAGAGTTGTTGTAGCTCCGTTAAGTGATTTGGGATATGTGTGCAAAATTTCAGGTCATTCGAACGTGATTTGGTTGGGTTTTTGATCGAATACGTGTTTTGGAAGTTTTAGAAGAACTTAGGCTCAAACTTGAGGTAATTTGATGATTTTTGGTGTTGTTGAAGTGTTTTGATGATTGGAACGAGGTTGGAAAATGCTTTAGGATGCGTTGGTGGTTTTGGTTGAGGTCTCGGGGGCCTCGGGTGAGTTTTGAGCGAGTACGGACATCCCGGAACTTAGAAAATAGATGGGGCAGTCATTGGTGCGCGGGGCGCGGCCCTTTTTGCGGTGGCCTAGCGCGGGGGCACGGTCAAGTGCGCGGTCCATGCGAAATGAAGACCTGCAGGTCGTCGGTCTAATTTCGGAAGCTCATATCCTTTGATCTACAAGGCATTTTGAGGTGATTCGAAAACGAAAGTTGTAGCCCGTCGCGTCTGGTTTCCAGAACGGTAAAGATATCGCAATTTGGACATTTGTAGCGAAAGTTATGGCCACAATACTAAAGCCTGTCCCTGCAGAGCAAGGCCTGTGCGGCCGCGGGTGTTTCTGCGAGGACCCCGCTGGTTTTGCGCAGACCGCGGTCATTTTTGTGCGGTCAGCGGTGTCGGAATCCGAGGGGTACTCTATAAATACGAGGTTTTGGATTTTATTTAATATTTTGACCTAGAGAGCTCGGATTTTGACAATTTTTCAAGAAATTTATCGGGGTAAGTGATTTTAACTCATATTTGGCTAGAATACATGAATCTATCACTGAATTCATCATTTAATTTGTGATTTGAGATGGAATTTGGGAAGAAAATTATGGAACCTTTCAAAAATGCAAAATGATGATTTGAAGGACCAAATGGTATCGGAATTGGATAATTTTGGTATGGTTAGACTCATGAGGGTATGAGGATTCTGAAAATGTAAATTTTACCCGATTCCGAGACGTGGTTCCGAGGCTCGGGTTTTGCTAATTTCGAGATTTTTGATATTTTTCGAATGTTTTTGCTTGGGCTTTGTTCCCTTAGCATATTGTGACGTATTCGTTCTGATTTTGGATAGATTCGACGCGTGTGGAGACCAATTCAAGGGACAAAGGCGTCGTGAGCTAGAGAATTAGCCAGTTCAAGGTGAGTAATGGTTTTAAATGATGTCCTGAGGGTTTGAAACCCCGGATTTGCACAACGTAGTGCTATACTAAGTTGAGATACACGTTGTGTGACGAGCGTGAGGTTCAATGCCATGGGGATTGGGACTTGGTCCATCCCGAATGATATTTTACTACCTTTTTGATTGAGACATATACTTTATTGTTGTGAATTGGGCTTGTTGCCATGCTTGGGGCCTTGTGCCGACCTGTAGATATCTTAGGGGATTTTTGACTGGTTTTCCTCACTTACTTTGTTAAAGAATTTATATCCTCAGTCATGTTTCCAACTACTTAAGAATGATATGAACCAGATTTTTTTGAAATGTTAAACACAAATAGAAAGAGATATGAGGGCTGAGATCCCGACCGTACATTATGCCCGAGAGGCTGTGATTTTAAATGACTGAGAGGGGTCGATGACCTACTAGTGAGGGTATTTTATATGATATGGATCAGGCTGCGCGCCGCAGCAGATATATATATTATACATATTATGGATCGGGCTGCACGCCACAACAATTACTTATATGGATCGGGTTGCACGCCGCAACAATTATATAGCGCTTGGGCTGAAGGAGCCCCTCCGGAGTCTGCACACCCCCAGTGAGCGCAGTCGACTATTACTATTATGGATCGGGCTATACGCCACATCGATATACGGATCGGGCTGTACGCCACAGCGATATACGGATCAGGCTGCACGCCGCAACGGTATATATGTTTATTGACTCGGTTATCGTGAGAAGTATATGAATTGAGAACTGAGGATAAGAACAAATAGATGAAATAAAATGCTTGAGGAGCTGATTTATACTGATTACATCTGTTTTACCTGGTTAAAAGAATTTCACATGATTTCCTTATTCACTGATCTTTAAATGATTTTACGGTTTTGATATAGAACCGCTTAGTGCCTTTACGTGATTTTATACTGTCGGTCATTATTTATTGTTATTAATCACTGAGTCGGAGTACTCACATTACTCCCTGCACCATGTGTGCTTATTCAGGTATAGCAGAGTCCGCACCTAAGCGCTGATTCCTTCCAGGCTTGACAGTGATTTGGAGTTACGAGGTAGTTGTTGACGTCCGCAGCCCCTTGTCTATCTTATCCTTTATCATTTATGTTTTCTTCAGACTGTTGTATCGGATTCCGTACTTTGTAGACCTATAGCAGATTCTGTAGTAGCTCATGACTTGTGACACCCCGGTTTGGGCTGTGTCGGGATAGTTCCTGCTGTTATTATCGTTAAATTCCGCAATTTATGAGCATTATATTATATGTTATTACTGCTTATGATGATTAACTGTTTAAAAGAGGTATTCTGTTTTGGTCTGGCTGGTCTTGTCTCCACGAGAGGCGCCATCACGATCGGGTTCGAGGATTGGATCGTGACACCAACTCCAAATAATGTGAAAACTAATGAAGAATATATTCTCTTATTAAAAGATGTGAATTAACTAAAAGTCAAGTTATAATCAGAACAAATTTATATGGAGATTTAGAAGTATGTCATGATCTAAAACAACGTTAGTACTGCAGAGGTTTCTAATAATCAAATAAGTAATGGACACAGTTATACAAATAATGATAAAATTGAAATCAAAAGCATATAATATCGACAATACAGTAGTGGATGAAGCCGCCACCCGCTTGGCATCTTTCGTAAAATAGGAGTAATTAATGATCTATTTGTCTTTAGATCAACAGCTTATTATTACAGCGTGGGAATCTAATAACCAGACAAGGAATAATAATAATAATAATAATAATAATAATAGAACTTGGAACCTAAAGCAGATGGACAATAGAATAGTGCATGGAGCCGCCAGCATATGGCCTTTTAATTTTGTTCTCTACTTACTTTCTTAAATAACTCTAGCCTTGTCAGTAAGCAAATATCCCTTTTAGCTCGTGTTAGAAACTGTTGACATTCGGTAACCAAAAAAGTATATAGAATTTGTATAATTTTTATATATAACATACAGAATGTATATTATATATAAAAAATATTTTTTTTTTACTATTATTTTGAGAGCGGCTATACAATGTCATTTTTCCTTTTATATATTGTTTAAAGGCGAAATTACCAGCTATGTCCATTTATAAGTAACTCATTACAAAAATTGGCCAATTGATAAAATATTACTAATATTAGCCAAATTAACCAATTATCTATTTGTAGCAAAAAAATATCAAATTATTGCTTTGTTTTGAGTGGGTGTTATTAGAATAGATTGCGCACAACTTAAGGAGCTTGAATCTCAGTTTTGGGATGATTTGCTGAAGTTTTGAGGTGGTTTGAATTGAAAATTTGAAGTAAAAGTTGAACATGAAAAAAAATGATTTGTGCATCACATATGTATCATATTTGTATCAATTGTGTATCACAGATGTATAATATTTGTAGCAATTCTGTATCATGTGTATATCTATGTATACCTGTGTGTGAGATACATGCGTGATACATGTTTGATACATGTGTCGCAGAAGACCTTTTTGAACTCGATTTAATTACGAATTTTGATACAAAACTAGTCCAAATCACCTCCAATATTCCTCAAATTTTGTATATTGACTTATCTTTATATTTTAAATAAATTTCAGCTATATTCATTGAAAAAGTTCCTTTTTTGTTTAGATTTTTGGAATATTGTATAGATTTTTATATTTCATCACCTTATTTGCTACCCCGTCCATGAAATTTCCTTTCCATCTTTTGTCTAATGTTGCTAATCATGCTTAAAAATATGGAGGGTGATTTTTGCATGTGATTCTATGATAGAAAGAACCCTATTATTTGGTTTTTCAATTTTTGTTGGCTAGTTTTGGTAAATCTATGACTAATAGCTAGAGGTTGGTAAGTTGAGATTTATTTGGAATATTTGTGTAAATTTCCCTTTTTTCAAACTAATTTTAAGTTTTTCAAGTTGGGCCTCAAGGGGCAGCCAAGCCCAACTTTATGAGGCCACGAGCCAACAAAAGACTGGGCTTAATAGCGTAAAAATAGCACGGGCTAGTCAGTTTTCGAACGGGTCATTAAAAAATAGCCAACATTTGCAAAGTCATTGAAAAATACCCACAATTTTGTTGCAACACGGAAAATTCGAGCATAATATATTGGAGATCGGTGCACCTGTATATGAACTTCCAACATATTATGTTGGACCGTTATATTATACTGGAACTTCAATATATTATACTGGAATTCCAGTATATTATGCTGGAATTCCAGTATATCATGCTGGAGTATTGTTCAGATTTTGAACAGTTTTTTAGTTCAAATTTATCTTTACATAAAAAGTGGTTAAATTTTGATTACTTTTGAAACTGTGGCTATTTTTGAATAACCACTTGTAAATCTGATTATTTATGAATTTCTCCCCTTGGCCTCATGTTCAAAATAAAATCTTTGCACAATCGGGGCATGATGGTGGACAAATATGGCATAGCCACTTTTCGACCCTATTATTAGAATTTGACCACCTTTTTAAATGGACCGACAAAGTAGCCATTGGTTTGATTAAAACACGGAATACAGTTTCAACAATCGGTACTGGGTTTGAAGACTCAGAAACGATTCCTGATTTTTGAGTATTTACAAGTATAAAATTCAGGAACAATTCTGGTAGTTCATAGGAAGGTATCATGGGTGAATCAATGTGAAAGGATTCAAACCCCGATAATCGTTTTTGGGGTTTAAACCTATAAAAGTTTGAACAAACCCTATATTTTGAACTCCATCATATTTTAATGGGCTTCAAAATCCAGCAATGATTGCTGGAGTTGTCTGTATTTTAGTTGATGTTTGAACTCTAGCATAGTATACTAGTGTTCCACTTGTTAGCACTTTGAATTCCAACATCGATTGCTGGAGTTGTATATGTGCTTTAATGTTGGGGTATAATTTTTTTTTTTCAGATTTGTATTTTCACATTATTGAGTGGCTACCTTACCAATACAATTTAAAATATGGCTAAACTCTAATAGCCGACCTAAAAAGTAGCTATATACCAATTTTTCGCGTATTTAGCACCCTTATTTAAAGAATAGTTGGAAGAGTTGGTTTTGATAGACTCTACTCTTGTTTCTCATCTTGTTCTAATTTTAACTACTCCCTTTCTAATTTGGGCTTCAAACTCATCACATCAGTTGCTAGATGTTGTACTTTCAACTTTTCATTTAGGTTTTATTTATTTTCTGCAAAAACGTATAAGACTATTCGTTTTTCAAATAAACAACATTATTGTATAGGGTATCTTATAATCAGCCAACTCCACAAAGTTAATTATAATAACAATAATAAACTGAATCTAATGCATATGGCCTCTTCTGTTCTTATCTAAGTCTCTCCTTTAATTAACTCTAGCATTGTCAGTTTGTAGATCTGCCATTAATGAAGGAATTTAATTGGCCAAATCATTAATGGAGTATTTGGTATGGTATACTATTTAGAAAAAACAATCATGGTATAAAATTATGTACTTATTTGTTATCAAGTGTCAAATGTAACCTTGGAGGCATGGTTTGGTCCTCCTCCTTGTAACACTTCTTTTGCTATATATGAAAGGGCAGATGGGAATTCGAGAAATTTAAAAAAAACAAAAAAAAAGTAAGCATATACGGAGCTATGATTTGAAGTTTGTGAGTTCAGAATTTTAATATATTTAAGTTATTAGATACTAAATTAATATTATATATTCAATGAATTTCTTATGATAGATATATGGTCCGATCAAATTTAATGGATTCGCTCAAACACGTAACTGAAGCTCTAGCTCCGCAGCTGGTTATAGGTATATTATTTTTCAGTTTCTACCTAGCTAATTTCTTGTGTAAGTTATAAATCAATACATTTATTATTCCATACCTAATGCAATATGGGATAACAATATATTTGTATTAGCCATATCATGATAAAGTTCCTAAAAAGTCAAAATTGCCCCTTACTGCTGATCAAATCTCGTCTAGGATACTCAGTTGTTCAAGGATATAATTGTAAGCAAATTTATTGTAGTTTTAAATCAAACAAAATTTTAATTAAGTTAAACACTATATATCCAATTCTTATGCAATGAACCAAATGTCAGATAAAACTAATTTATGTATTATAATCTCTACATTACTAATTCATATATCATAATCCATGCATACAAAAACATGCCTAGTATTATCTCAGACTGTAGGGTCTAGAGTAGTGTGCACGTAGATCATACCCCTACCTTACCTTGTGATGATAGAGACTGTTTCCAATAGACCCTCGGCTCAGGAAAACATAAGCACCACATTAATAAAAATATAGACAAGAAGGGACAACGCCAAAAAGTCGTATAACAGCAAAATAAAAACGACAAGATAGTAAGGTGATCATAATCCTTACATACCTTGTATGTATGTATGTATGTATGTATGTATGTATGTATGTATGTATGTATGTATGTATGTATGTATGTATGTATGTATGTATGTATGTATGTATGTATGTATGTATGTATGTATGTATATCGACTCTTAAGTGTGAAACACTCAAAAGCCAGGGCCAGGGCATTATATATACACAAACTAGTAAACAGGCCGCGCTTCGCAGTTATAAAAGATATGGGTGGATTATTATTATTTTTTTTTGGTAATTAAACTTTGTATTACCAGGGAAAATAGTTACAAGTAAGTCCAAAAAACCTTACAAGATAACCTTCTTTCCTATACTTCACCCCCTCCCCATATGTTGTTATATACGCTTATATCTAACTATTACACTGGGTACCAATCTAGTCTATGTAGTATCCCCGCTGTATGTTTGGTACTTCGACAATGTATCTCTTGAATGATCTTTTTACTCATTGCTTCCCAACCTGTCACCTTTGCTTGAAAAATTCTAGTATTTCTTTCTTTCCATACATGGTATATTGTTGTTGCTACTACCATTTTATACAACTCTGCAGCAGCTGTATTTCTTTTAGTCTTCTTTTCAGCCCATCGTAGTTCCTCATCCCAACCAGCTATAGGTCTTCTAATTCCTTGCCATGTTAACAACGCGCTCCATAATGCTTTCGCATATGTGCATTCAAAAAACAAGTGCTGTATAGTTTCATTGGCTTGGTTGCACAATATACACTTCTGATCCACCTACAATCCCCACTTCTGCAATCTATCCTTTGTGTATAGCTTCCCATGAGCTGCCACAGTTAGAATAAATGTCCATTGTGGGCATCCTGTATTATGGCAGACTATCCTTCTCCAACTAACTTTTTCAAATCTTCCACACAACTTGTGATATATGTTTTTGATTGAGCAGCTTTGCATATTCATGATGTCTTCATAGCTGAGTCCTGCATCCATGAATGTCTCCTTTGCTTTTAAGATCTTATTCACTATCCACGATGCTTGTTTTAGTTGAACATCCCATATGTGTCTTCCTTTGATGTAGTAGCTATGTATCCACTGGATCCACAATTTCTTTTTCTCCTTGTACAAATTCTAGAATTGCTTACAGATGGCAGCCTTGTTCCACACAGCTATATTCCTAATGTTGAAGCCTCTTGCAGATTTAGGCAAGCAGACTTTCTCCCATGTCAGTAGAGCCTTCTTCGATATACTTCCTTCGCCAGTCCACAAAAAACTTCTACACATTGCTTCAATTAACTTTGTAATCTTTTTAGGCAACACAAAAACTTGTGCCCAGTATGTCTGTATAGAGAACAACACACTTTTTATTAATTGGACTCTGCTAGCCTAAGATAGAAATTTGGCAGTCCATGACTCTATTCTTTCCATTATCTTGTCGATTAGAGGTTGGCACTGGGCTATGGATACTCTTTTTGAACTTAGAGGGGCACCTAGGTACCTTACTGACAGCTTACTCTTTTGAATTCCTAGAAACTCTAGGATTTCCTCCTAATCAGCTTGTGATACTCCACCAAAGAAGATGGAACTCTTGTGTTTATTGATCATCAGGTCAGAAGCATTTGATAACTCCATGAAGCATTGGAACAAGAGCTTTATTGAGCCTATATCACCCCTGCAAAACAATAAAAGGTCATAAGCAAATCCAAGCTGCAAGATTTTCATCTTTGCACACTTAGGATAGTAGTTGAAATCTGGTATCTGGTTCAGTGTTTTGAGGCTTCTTGTTAAGTACTCCATTGCCAGCACAAACAAAAATGGAGATATAGGGTCTCCTTGTCTTAACCCCCTCTTGGCCTCAAATGGTTTTGTCAGGTTTTCATTTATCATCACAGTATAAGTCACAGTCCCCATGCATGTCATAACCCATTTCACAAATTTGTCAGGAAAAGCCAATGCATTTAGAACTTGCTCCATGAATGGACATTCAATTGAGTCATAAGCTTTCTCCATATCCAGTTTCATCATACATCTGGGTGATACTCCTCTTATTCCATAGCCTTTCACTAATTCATAGCTTAGAATTATGTTATCAGCTATCACTCTTCCAGGCACAAAAGCTGATTGTGTGTTGTCTACTAAGTCCTCCATAACTTCCTGCAATCTCCTGGTTATAACCTTGGAGATCACTTTGTATAGAACTGTGCAACATGAGATAGGCCTATATTCTTTAATACTCATAGGGTTTCTGACTTTAGGCACTAAAGTTATTGCTGTGCAGTTAATAGGTTTATGCATATGTGCTGTTTCAAAGAATTCCAACACTGCCATTATTATATCTTCACCTACAATCTGCCAAGTCTTCTTGAAAAATAAGGCATTAAACCCATCATAACCAGGTATTTTAAGGTCACTTATACCCTTCATGGCTTCCCACACTTCCTCCTTGGAGACTGGCTTTATTAGCTTAACCTGTTGGTCTCTATTTAATGTTGTTCCTTACTTCATGGTATTTGGATTGATGGCTGGTATGTTGTCAGCTCTTGATCCAAGCAATTTTTTTATAGTATCCTAGTATCTCTGCTTCTATATCTTCCTCCATCATGAACTGAGTTCCCACCTCGTTTGTTAAGCTTTGGATTCCATTCAAGTGATTCCTTTTCTTCATTTGTGCATAGAAGTAAGCTGAATTAGAATCTCCCAACTTCAACCATTGCACTCTTGACTTTTGCCTGTATATGCTTTCTTCTATCTTTCCCCATTTTTCTAATTCACCCTTCAATTCTTTTTCTTTATCAATTAGCTCCTTATTCTGCAGCTTTGAGCTCATTTCCTCTTGTATTCCCTGCAGCTCCCTCCTTATCTCTTTGATCTTTCCATCGACCCCTTTGTAATGATGAGTATTTAGGCTCTTGATAGCTTCTTTTACCCCTTTAAGATTGTTCCATACTGTCTGCATTCTACCATTTGTGCTCCTATCCTTCCAAGCTTCTTCAATGTGTTGCATGAACTGAGGGTGGTCAGTAATACAGTTAAAGAACTTGAAAGGCCTATTCTTCTTTCCTTGTGCCTGACAGATTTCTAGCTTCAGTGGCGAGTGATCAGATACCATTGGTTCCAGCATCTGAACTTTCACATTTGGCATTGTCATCATCTAAGTAGTATTTACAAGTCCCCTGTCAATTCTGCTATAGGTATGATTATTAGTCCAGGTGTAGTTCCTCCCCACACATTGCAACTCATTCATTCCTGTATCCCTCATATACTCCTTAAAATCTTTTGTTTCCATATCTTGGACCTTTGTACCATATAATCTATCTTGTGTATGTACAACAGCATTATAGTCTCCCATAGCTAGCCAAGGTCCTTGTTGTATGCTGTGGATTTGCCTCATCTTGTCCCATAGCTTCAACCTGTCATTAACAGTATGTAATCCATATATTGCTGAAAACCAAACATAACAACTTTTGCAATAACTCGGACTTGACCATGTATCAGTTGCTCTATTTATGCTCCTTATTCATATATTATTATTATGAAATTTAATCAAGATAAAATAGATTAAAAATCCTCAATTTATTTTTTTCTTCTTTCTTTTATTTCCTCCTTCTTTCCTACAATTTACTTCTTCGTTAACTGTTCAATCAAATTTTGGCAAACAATGTGCAAATACCTTGAATAAGAAAAGAAGAAAGAATCAATTGTTTCTGACTCTACCTCTTAACAAAAGAATATATTAACATAACACACATTGTTTTCTAGTGTATTATCTGATTTTTCATTAAATAACACATTGTTTTGCTGGCAATATAATTACTATATTATTTGAATTTCCTTGCCTTGCTACAAACATATAGTTTTCTGGTTATGGGGTTACAAGTAAATTTGACAATTTAAAGCGAATCTGATGATTAAGCCAAAATCATAAGAGCTACATCTGCCTAATTAAGGCATAATTTTGATCAGTATTGCCAAAATACTAATTACTACCCTTTCATCTCGTGCAACAGATTAGCATTTTAACCCTCAATTTTTTATAGATCAAGATACTTGACAAATGGTGCCATAACTGAGCACTTTTAATACCTCCCCTAGTAGCTCCAAACAAATTCGCTTATGTAGTTCTAATAACACTCGTCAAACTGAATCAATTTCTTTGACCAGGTGATGTAATATCATTATTTTAGATCATATGTCAACGGATGGAACTGTTTAAATTCATGAACGTAAATTCCAATATGTATTATGGTAATTTTAAGTAATTATAACAGTTCTAAAGCAACAATTAGATTACTCCATGATAAGTATCTAACAGAGAGAACTTGAAGAAATTTGGACATAATTAGAAATTCTGTATTCGACATGTTTCATAGACAACACGTGAATTTGATGAAAAAATTGACACAAAATTTTAATAAAAATTGCAAATGAACACTTCAGAAGATGTCGTTCAGAAATTACTGTTTCACTTATAGTTCTACCATCAGTCATGTGTTTTTCTTTAGCTTTTTTCAACAATAATAGCCTCTGCAACAACAACAACAACAACATCCCAGTATAATCCCACAAGTGAGGTCTGGGAAGGGTAGTATGTACGCAGACCTTACCCCTACCCCGAGAGACAGATAGGTTGTTTCCAGGAGACCCTCAGCTCAAGAAAGCACCAAGTGACGATATATCAGTACTATTGATAGACTCATAATATAATAACATAAAATACATAACATATATAAAAGAAAAATAATAGCCTTTGCAAAGACAACAAATCCAAAACCAGGAGCATGGTCAGTGGTCCGATCTTTCATGATCACAACTTCAAAGACACCAGCAAAAACTTTGAAATATTCTCTGACCCAATCACTATTTTTATCCAAATAAATGCCTCTAACAAAATGGCTTGCCAGCCTCCATTTTCTCTCTGCAGATACCATCACCTATCATCCATCCAAAATATAAAGGCAAATAAAATTCTTAATCGACTGAATCAACAAAATATCATCCTTCAACTAAAATTAAGCCTATGAAAATTAAGACAAAAATACCAAGGTCAATGGATTCTTGTACAAAACAATAAGAATAGAAATCACCGCTGGAAACTTTACCGAACCACTTTTGCTAGTTCGTGCATTCCGACCGGCGAAAGCCTCTCAGCGCTGTAACCACTTCCATTCCTGTCTAGATTTCATCAAATCAGCACAATGAAATACTCCCATAATAAAGCTTATTTCAAGTGTGAAAAGGATCTAGCTAGGGAAATGGTTAATGGTCAGAAAATTCTTAGCCAGGGCCAATCTGAATGTCTTGGCTGGTACCGAGGAAGAAAGAATTTGGTATGTGAACAACATGAGAGTTTAGTCATACTACAGACTGTTGAAATTTCTTCTCACTGGATAAAGAGAAGAAGAGATGCAATAATACAACTGTTAAAATACAACTGTTAAAGGAAATCAAATAGAAGGCCGGAAAAACAGATAGATAGGAGTTTATCTTGTATTTTTGCGAAAAAGAACTAATCGACAGAAGAAATTGTTGGGCTTTTTTTTTCCTTCTTGAACCGTTGGGCTTCTTCAATAAGAGGAGTGGTGCCTTTTCGGTAAGGCTACAAGGTGTTTTTATTTTTTTATTTTGAGGTAGTATTTCTTTTCACTAATATCTATCTTTACTTAGTTTCAGTAGTTGACAAATAGGCCCTCTGCAATAATCAAAGTATAAACAGTAAATAAACTGCTACAATTAGTCTTAACTGGGTTTTTAGGTTAATTGGAGATTTGTTTCAAATAGATTATAGGTTAGTTGCCTAACATATGAAGCATTTGGCCAGGGGAAATATTTATCATTAGCTGAAGGGAGTTTTGGAGCAACGGTAAAGTTGTATTTGTCTGATCTATAGCTCACAGATTCGAGCCGTGGAACCAGTCATTGATCCTTACATTGGGGTAGGCTACCTACATCACACCCCTAGGGTGCAGCTCTTTCCTGAATCCCTGCATGAAGGCCGGATGCCTTGTGCACTGGGCTGCCCTTTCTTTCCGATTGTTGAATTGTTTTCTGTTAACATTTTTGTATTTACTCAATGACTACAATAGATGAACCAACATTAATTTGCAGCAAACTTAATTGTTGCAGATTCGCGGCTGAAGAACAAAAATGGGAGCCGGTGGTAATATGTCATCTTCAACAACTAAAACTAAGAAAAATACTCTCCAAAGAGCTCCATCTTCAAAGCCCCCGTTTACAATTGGTGACATAAAAAAGGCTATCCCTCCTCACTGCTTTCATCGATCCCTTGTTCGTTCGTTCTATTATCTTGTTCAAGATCTCATACTTGTTTCCATTTTCTACTACATCGCCGCCACTTACTTCAATCTCCTTCCATCCCCGTATAGTTACATAATGGCCGGCTTACTGGATCATTCAGGGTTGTGTTTGCACAGGTATATGGATCATTGGCCATGAATGTGGCCACTTTGGCTTTAATGAATACCAATGGGTAGATGATATTGTTGGTCTCATACTCCATTCTGCACTTTTAACGACATACTTCTCATGTAAACATAGTCTGATAGGACCAAACCTATTGTTGTATGTGAAAGTAGACAACAAAAGAAAGAAAAATTAGAAAGAGATGAAAATATGATGTAAGCGCTTACCTCGGCATTCTTATGACGTAAGCGCTTACATCAACATTCTTATGATGTAAGCGCTTACCTCGGCAGGGCATTCAAATGCCTATAAATAAGGGTCTACATTTTTATTTGTAGATCATCCCAAAAACTTCTTCTTTCTCTCTCCATTAATAAAGAGCTATTCTTTGTGTGGCTGTGGAGTAGGCAAAAATTGCCGAACCACGTAAATCTTGTCTTGTGCAATTTATTGTTTTTCTCTCTTAAATATTCTTTTCCTTCTATTATCTTGACACTCTTCTCTACAACTGGTATCAGAGCACAGACAGTGTAATTTTGGTAGAAAAGTACAGTATTGGTGCAGGTACTATTCACAAGAATAGTGCGACACTATTGATCATCGTTACTATTCACAAGCACTATTCACATAAATTATTTTTTATGAAAAATGGCATCGGAAGAAGGGAAGGTTAAGATTGACAAGTTCAATAGAAAAGATTTTGGATTTTGGAAGATGCAAATAGAGGACTATTTGTACCATAAAAAATTACATTTACCTCTGATCGAGGTGAAACCGGAGACTATGTCCAAAGCGGATTGGGATCTATTAGATCGCCAAGTTCTTGGTGTGATTCGTTTGATGCTAACACAAAATGTGGCGTTTAACATCATTAACGAGAAGACCATTGCAGACTTGATGAAGGCGTTATCGAATATGTATGAGAAGCCATCTGTTTCAAATAAAGTCTATTTGATGCGTCGATTGTTTAACTTAAAAATGACAGAAGGTGGATCAGTCACGGAACATATCAATGAGTTTAATACAATATTAACTCAGTTGAGTTCTGTTAATATAACAATTGATGATGAAATCAGGGCGTTGATTCTACTATCATCTCTACCGGAGAGTTGGTCTGCAACAGTAACTGCAGTTAGCAGTTCATCAGGAAGTATCAAACTCAAATTGAATGATATTAGATACTTGTCTAAGCGAAGATATTCGCCGAAGAGAATCAAGTGATTCCCAGGATCTGCTTTTAGTACCGAAAGCAGGGGGAGAATCAACCAAAGAGGACAAAGTTATGGTCGTGGCAGATCAAAGTCAAGGAGAAGAGGACAATCCAAATATTGCAAGGACATTACTTGTTGGAATTGCGATAAAAAGGGTCACTACAGTAGCCAGTGTAGAGAACCAAAGAAAAAGAAGGAAGAAAATTCAGCAAATGTAATTGCTGAACAAGTCGGTGATGCACTAATTTATTGTGCAGACAGTCCAGTCGAATCTTGGATTCTGGACTCAGGTGCATCCTTTCACTCTACATCATGCAAATAATTATTGCATAATTATATTGCTGGAAAATTTGGGAAAGTTTATCTAGCAGACGACGAACCTCTTGACATTTCCGGAAAAGGAGAAGTTCATATAAAGACTTCACAAGGCACACTATGGAAATTGCAAAATGTACGACATGTTCCTGGCCTCAAGAAAAATCTGATATTTATGGGTCAGATTGACGATGAAGGATATACAACAACATTTGGCAACGAATCGTGGAAGATAACCAAAGGGAATTTGGTTGTGGCACGAGGCTTCAAAAGGGGAACACTGTATGCAACTACAATAGAAAGAGATACTATAGCAACCGTTGATCATGTTCGTGATACAACATTGTGGCACCGGAGGCTCGGGCATATAAGTGATAAGGGAATGAAGCTTTTGGCATCCAAAGAAAAGTTTCCAAACCTAAAACATATTGAATTAGGTTTGTGCGAAGATTGCATTTACGGGAAACAAAAGAGAGTTAGTTTCTCAAAGGTGGGAAAGACGTTAAAGAAAGAGAAACTGGAACTAATGCATATAGATGTGTGGGGACCAGCCCCTGTAACTTCTCTAGGAGGCTCACGCTATTATGTCACCTTCATTGATGATTCCACAAGAAAGGTATGGGTTTATTTTTTGAAAAATAAATCTGATGTTTTTGTTACCTTTAAAAGATAGAAAGCTGAAATTGAAAATCAGACAAATCTAAAGTTAAATGTCTGAAGTCTGACAATGGAGGAGAGTATGATAGCCAAGAGTTCAAAGCACTTTGCTCGGAGAATGGGATCAGAATGATCAAGACAGTTCCTGGAACACCGGAACAAAATGGTGTTGCTGAAAGGATGAACAGAACCCTGAATGAATGATCCAGAAGTATGAGAATACATTCTGGATTGCCGAAGTATTTTTGGGCTGAGGCTGTTAACATGACAACTTACCTCATAAATAGGGGACCCTCTGTACCGCTGAATTTTGAAATTCCCGAGGAGGTATGAACAGGAAAGAAGGTAACTCTCTCACATCTGAAATATTTTGGTTGTGTTGCTTATGTGCATGTAAACTTTAATGATAGAGATAAGCTTGATCCTAAAGCCAAAAAATGTTTCTTTATTGGCTATGGTGATGATAATTTTGGTTATCGATTTTGGAATGATCAGAATAGAAAAATTCTAAGACACAGGAATGTCACATTTTAATAAAAATGTGATGTACAAGGACAAGTTTGAAGTAGAACCAACCAACACCAGCAAACAGACAATGTCTGAAACAGTTGAGTTAGAAGAAATCTCAGAAAATGAAGTGGCTAGAGGGATTACAACCTATTCTGAAATTGAAGATGAAGAACTAGAAGCCAAACCTGGATCAGAACCGGAACCAGAGATAGAATCAAATGCAGAACCAAATCTAGAATCAGGACCTGAATCAAATTCGGATTCTGTTACTCATGAACCTACATTGAGGAGATCTAAAAGAGTCACGAATGCTCCAGATAGGTTAACTCTCTCTCTTCACTATTTACTTCTTACTGATGTTGGAGAACCAGAACATTTTGTTGAAGCAATGCAGGTGATAAACTCTGATAAGTGGAAGCTAGCCATGAAAAAAGAGATGAATTCTCTTCAAAAGAATAAAACATGGATACTTACGGAGTTACCAAAAGGAAAGAAGGCATTGCAGAACAAGTGGATGTACAGAGTCAAGGAAAAGCATGATGGTAAGAAGAGATACAAAGCACGATTAGTAGTAAAAGGCTTTCAGCAGAAGGAAGGAATTGACTACACCGAGATCTTCTCTCCTGTAGTCAAATTAACTACTATCAGGTTGGTGCTAAGTATCGTAGCTGCAGAAAATTTGCATTTGGAGCAGCTAGATGTTAAAACTGCTTTCTTGCATGGTGACCTTGAAGAAGACATCTACATGAAGCAACCTGAAGGTTTTCAAGTTTCTGGTAAAGAAAACCTTGTGTGTAAGTTGAAGAAGAGTTTGTATGGTTTGAAACAAGCTCCCCGACAATGGTACAAGAAATTTGATGGATTCATGCATAAAAATGGTTTCACACAATGTGAGATGGACCATTGTTGTTATATCAAAAATCTTGATGAATCCTATATTATTTTACTGTTGTACGTTGATGATATGCTAATTGCAGGATCTAGCATAAATGAGATCAATTTGGTTAAGAAACAACCGGTAGAGGATTTTAAAATGAAAGACTTAGGACCAGCTAAGCAAATGCTTGGGATGAGGATTAGCAGAAACAGGTCGGAAGGAACTTTAACATTATCTCAAGAAAAGTACATACAGAAGGTACTAAGCAGGTTCAGTCTTCATGATGCAAAGACCAGAAGCACTCCACTCGGAAGCCATCTAAATCTGTCAAAGGACCAATCACCTAAGACAGATGAAGAAAGGAAGTACATGTCCAAAGTTCAGTATGCTTCAGCAGTAGGAAGTTTGATGTATGCTATGGTTTGCACTAGACCTGACATAGCCCATGCTATTGGAGTTGTCAGTAGATACATGTCAGATCCAGGAAAGGAGCATTGGGAAGGTGTAAAATGGATATTGCAATATCTCCAAGGCACCTCAGGTATGACACTTTGTTTTTAAAAGAGCAATATTATCTTACAAGGTTTTGCTGATGCAAATTTAGGCGGCGATCTGGATAGTCGAAAAAGTACCACGGGCTACGTGTTCACCTTAGGTGGTACTGCTGTTAGTTGGATGTCCAGACTTCAGAAAAGTGTTGCTCTATCTACCACTGAAGCAGAGTACATGGCAATCTCAGAAGCTGGAAAAAAGATGATTTGGCTCAAGAATTTTGTTAAAGAGCTAGGTAAAGAGCAGGACAATTGTGAGCTTTTCAGCGATAGCCAGAGTGCAATTCATCTTGCAAAGAATCCAGTGTTTCATGCAAGATCGAAGCATATCCAGTTGAGGTATCATCATATCCGAGAGTTGATAAATGAATGAACTCTTTCCCTACAGAAGATACCAGGATCAAAGAACCCGTCAGACATGTTGACAAAAGTTGTCGGTGTTGACAAACTGAGGTTGTGCATTGCCTCAGTTAGCCTTCAAGACTGATAGCGTGAAGGCTCCACTAGGGAATAGCAATTTTTTTATTTATTTTCTTTCTTGATGTAACATAGGTTTGAGGGGGAGATTGATAGGACCAAACCTATTGTTGTATGTGAAAGTAGACAAAACAAAAGAAAGAAAAATAAAAAAGAGATGAAAATATGATGTAAGCGCTTACATCGACATTCTTGTGATGTATGTGTTTACCTAGGCATTCTTATGATGTAAGCTCTTACATCAGCATTCTTATGATGTAAGCACTTACCTCGACAGGACATTCAAATGCCTATAAATAGGGGTCTACATTTTCATTTGTAGATCATCCCAAAAACTTTTTCTTTCTCTCTCAATTAATAAAGAGCTATTCTTTGTGTGGCCGTGGAGTAGGCAAAAATTGTCGAACCACGTAAATCTTGTCTTGTCTTGTCTTGTGCAATTTATTGTTTTTCTCTCTTAAATATTTTTTTCCTTCTATTATCTTGACACGCTTCTCTACATAGTCATCGTCGTCACCACGCCAATACTTGTTCCATGGAAAATGATGAGGTCTACATACCCAGGCTTAAATAAAAACTAAGATGGTACTACAAATACTTGAATAATCCAGTAGGACGAGTACTCGTGCTTGCCTTCACCTTTACTTTTGCCTGGACTTTATACTTGCTTTTCAGTATCTCCGGCCAAAAATATAGCCGTTTTGTATGTCACTATAATCCATATAGCCCGATATATACCGATCGTGAAATGCTACAAATCTACATTTCAGATGCAGGTGTGATTGCAGCCACTTATGTATTGTATCGTGTTGCTTTGACACAAGGGCTAGCTTGGGTTGTATGCATATATGGGGTGCCCCTCCTTATTGTGAATGGCTTTATAGTGCTAATAACTCTTATGCACCACACTCACGCATCATTGCCATATTATAATTCGTCCAAGTGGGATTATCTAAGAGGAGCTTTAGCTACTATACAGTAGACATAGATTTTGGTGTGTTGAATAAGGTTCTCCATAACGTTACAGATACTCATGTTTTGCATCATATATTCTCATATATACCGCATTACCATGCAATGGAGGCAGCCAACGCTATAAAGCCATTATTAGGGGATTATTACCGATTAGATGATACCTCAATTTTGAAGGCATTGTGGAGAGATACAAAGGAGTGCATCTATGTCGAGAAAGATAATGGATCTCAAGACAAAGGTATTTTTTGGTATAAAAACAAGCTTTGAAAGTTGTACTGTATAGTTACTTAATTAAGCTCATGTTTGCTTTGGTTGTTAGTTTAAATTTATTCAAATTCATTGTTACACAATAAAGTAAATGTCTATTTTATGTAACAAGTTATTTGGTATGAATGGATTGTTATGTTATTCCTAAACTTATTATTTGATAAAATATATTTACCCTCTATTTTTAATCCTAGAGGGTTAGAATTTAGTCCCTCCGAATGTTGTTATGTTCACTATCTAACACGATGTCAGAGCATATTTTCACGATGTTATTTAACATTCTTGAATTTTTAATATATTTGGATGGGTATATATTCTCTAGTACTTGTACTTTATATTGGATTTATTTCTATGTGTTGCTAAATCCAACATTTACGGTAACTGAATGCACTTTTAAAAACTAATCAGTTAATGAAAATATACGATACAATTACAAAAGAAAAAGTTATTAGATCGTATGATTTATCCAAACTAGTGTTTTAAAAGGCATTTGTGGGGCAAGCCCTAGGGCGAGGCGCACCAAAAACGCCCCAGGGCGATGGTGTGGGCGAAAGTCCCGTAAGGCGTACACATAGAAGTTCGAGGCGTACGCCTGGGCGAGTTTATTGGTTGAGGCGTAAGCCCAAGAGACATCTTTTTAAAAAGGAATTAAAAATGTTAAATTTAAAAGTAAACTTTTTAATATTGCTAAAAGCCCTAAATTAGAAGTCTTTCTCAATTCTTTCCGCTAGTCTGCCTCTACCAAGAGCAAGGATTTATCACTTTTTTTGCAACACAAAACTCCATTCTTCTCTATATGTCAAATTCAACAGGTTTGTTCCTTCCTCCATGTAAAAACTTTATTATTTTGAACTCATTACTTTCCTCTCTTTTTATATTTCACTGTTAGTTTATAAATATATATGTAATTAGTTTTTTAAGTTCAGTGTTTCTCTTGCTCTCTTTCAAAATATACTATGGGATTATATGTATGCATGCTTTTATATGTATTGATTGGATTTATATATAATTTCACTTATTTATTTAGGATTTATAATTTCATTAGATAATATGAGATTTCACTTATATATATATATATATATATATATATATTTCCCTTATAAATAATTATTTGGGATTTATATGTAATTTCACTTATATAATTTCACTTTATTTGGGACTTCTATATAATTTTATTAGATAATATGGGATTTATATATTATATATTTCACTTATTTATAGTTTTTTTTTCAAAATTTTATGCAATTTTACCTATTTAATAATATTTTTTATAATTATATTATTTTATAAAATATTAAAAATTAAATACCCATGGGGTTTACGCCCCGCTGAGGCATATACAAAACGCCTCGCCTTACACCCCGCGTTTTAAAACACTGATCCAAATCTTATATCCAAAAGAAATAGAGTAAAATATAATATAATACTAAACGATACATTATACAAAATAAAGATAAAACAGTGACCCAAACAAAGTATTAGTTAGTTGGTGTACAGTAATAATTACTCTATTATTTTCTTAAAAAAAGAAAAAGAAAAAACGACGAAAGAAGTGCATCTTGCGCCGTTATTTGCCTTTGGTTTTGACTTTAACTGAGCTCCAATTTTTACTTGGAAGATTTCACGTGTCAAAATATTTTTGGGAAAATTGTCGAACTTTACTCATTTTCTTTTGATTATGGTGCAAAATTACCCTACGTTATAGTTCAAGCTCGAATTCCATTAATATAAAAAATAAATATAATACAATTTGCTAATATAATGAGCATAAGTTGATATATTTTGTATAGTAACGTAAAAAACTTAAATCTATGTATTCTACACGAATGCAACTGCTAGAGCAAATACTATCTACAGTACTGCTATTGATTACATCTATTAACACCAACTATATACATATAATAAATCTATTTACAACTCAAGCGTAATACATATATTAACAAAAAATTAGAACCACTAAAGGTGCGGTAAAGTGATAAGTACTCTTTCATTCTTAATCAGAGCTTCTCAATTCGAGCTCTGAAACAAAATCACTTTTGTTAGGAAGCGTCTAATTCAAACCTTGAAAATAATAATAATAATAATAATAATAATAATAATAATAATAATAATAATAATAATAATAATACCAGCTACTCTGATCTTAGGCCTGTTAAAGCTGCCTTGGATTTCCTAAGTCTCCTTTCTTCAGAAAGCAACTTGGCAAACCTGACAAAAAATTATTAGTTAATCAATTATTCCAAACAAATTAATAAATTTTCTGTATTGCTTTTATATATAATATATCTAAAAGATGTGTAGTGATATTCAGTAGACAATTTTGAATATACCTTTTCAGAGCTTCTTCATTTGAGCCACTATGTTGACATGGTTCAAGTAGACCTGTCTGCAAATTAATCCTTGAAACTGTTTTTTTCAACAGAATCTTCCCAATTTCAACTAATTTCTTCATGTTAACCTTTGTTGATATGTCAACAGAGGAATCTGTCCCATTCAATGTGTCATCCTATCATGATCATCAATTACAAAAATAGTGTTAATTAAGTTGAATGATGATTTTAATTTACAGTCAAATCACTTTATAGCAGTCTCTTTTGTTTCGATATTTTTCGGATGTTATGGTGAAATGCAGTTATAAAGAACGTATATATGTTATAACATAAAAGACTTGACTTTGATGGTGAATTATTGTTATATAGGGATGCTGTTATAAAGAAGGGTAACCGTATAAGGTCATGTCTCTCTTATATTCTCATTCTATCTTTAATAATATGCATTTATAGTTACACAAATAATGTTATAGCATTTTTTAAGATGTCTTATTATTTTACTTTGTGCTTAGGTTCACATAAAATGAAACGGATGAATACCTGAATGCGAAGGTAATTATTTTCGGAATGAAGTGCTTGGAGGAGGGCAGAAATATGGAAATCAACCATATCGTCACTGGCATGAGTAAGAAGATCCAAGATTGGAGATGAACCACCATAGAGGAGCCATTTGCAAATACCCCATTTTGCTGCTGTTTTAGCATTGTATTTTGGTTTCATCTTTGTTGATGATCCAGTACCTAATGAGATCATTAAAAATCGACCATAATCCTCTGGTTTTACAGGAAAGAAATCTGGATTTCCGTGTAGGATTTGTTTGGTCACTTGGCTTGTTGCTACAAGGGCCTATATATATACAAAGAAATGATCAACAGTTAGTAATTACATGAACTAATGAGAAATTAAGAAGATGTGCGAACAAAGTCCCATATTGATAGTTGAAAATATTGGGGGCCTATATATAGTACGTAGGAATCTCTTAATGGTATGAGACTTTTTGATTAAAACTGTTCGGGTTTAACCCAAAGCGGATAATATCACGACATATTAAAAGTGTCTTGGGTTGTTTTAGCCCAACAGTAGATATATATTAGGAATAAAGATAATGATAAAATAATTAATTACTGGATTGTTGGCTGCAACTCCACCATCTACAAGATTGAATTCTTGAAAGTTGCCATCTTTTTCTTGGTTCTTGAAATAGTGAGCAGGAAGATAAGTTGGAGCTGCAGATGTGCTGATGCATATATCTGTTAGCCGAGCATCCATTAATGAATTTTCTTTGGCCTGCAGGATGCATGAAATATACATTAGGTCGCAGGTTCGAGTTTGCCTACATTATACCCTCGATCTTAGGTCGCGACTCTTCTCCGAATTTTATGTGAACGCGAGATGTGTCGTTGACCAGGCTACCCTTTTATGCATATATGTTGAATGATTGATAAATAAGTCATATATAAAATTGAGATCAAGAATTAGCTAGCTAAAAGCTAAAGATTAATAATTTAGTATTCTTTTCAAGAATACAAGTTGTAAACTTAAGGATGTTATTAATTAACATAAAGGGAACCAACCTCAAATGTAGTGAAGACAGTTGGCTGCAAATTTTTGATATCAAAAGTTGGAATAACAATGTTGGTTAAAGTTTCATGCAATCGAGTCTCCCCTAGTTTCTCCTTTATAACTTTGTGAAGATATTTCCCGTCGTACTTTGGTCTCACTAGAGATTTCAGCATCCTTTTTATTGATCCAAGCAGTCCTCTGAAATTAAGCAACTTCAATCGTTAGTTAATTATTGCTACATATTTTTAGAATCGAACAGTAAATAAATTTAAAAAGTGATCGATTTTACCCATTATGTGGAAATATCTTGGGGCCATGTTCAAGATAGAAGGGCACAATATCTTTAGCAGCAAAAAGTGGACGTCCCTCTTTGTCTGGTGCAGTTAACATAGCCGTCACCAATCCACCTGTGCTCGTCCCTGCAATTACATCGAAGTAATCTGCGAGCCTTGCATCTTTTCCGTCCAATTCCTGTTGTCCAAATTTTGAACTTGTAAGTTTAAACTAGAGCATTAATTTGCCAAACTTGTTATTTATTACTACTTGCTATTCCATAGAATTATCACATTAATGCTGATTAAAAAATGCACGATTTTATAAGTTAGAACAAGATTGTGAATATATACTAGCAGTACTAGACATTGAGTACAAAAGGTTTTACTATTTAGGATCACAAAAAAGTGTATGCTTATCACAGAATTTGATTAAACGTACGAATTAGATATGATATTTTGTCAAAAAGTTATATTTGTAAAATTTCTTTATATTTGGTTCATAATGCGGTCTGGAAATAAGATAATTTTGACGTCTTTTTTTGACAACTTATGCACAAATTTTATGCCTATGTATAAAGAAATATGAACTAAAGATTCTTTTAAAACTGAATATAAAATTAAAAGTCTCGAATAAACTCCTGATACATAAATAATAGTAACAAACAATATTCTATCAAGCTCCAAATTATTGACAATTTTTTAAATTTAAAGTTTTTGTTTCTCAACTTTTATGATCTGAAATTTTAATTAATCAATAACAGAAACAATTTATCAACTTAAAACATGCATAATAGAATAAACAAATAAATTTCTAGAACAATAAACAAACCTACCTTTCATTTAAAACCAATAATAATATTTTTAAGGAATTTCACAGATTAATAAAACAATAAACATGAAACACATATTAACATCTTGTAAAAAGAATAAACTGCATACATAAGCAAAACACACTATAATAAGCCTCATATGGGGAATGGATGCAAGTTGCGGTGGGGTGGTAAATACTTCTTCACCCTTAATCACATGTCTCAGATTCCAGTTGTGGGCATAGAGTCTCATTTGTTAGGAAATGCTCTACCACAATGTGGGACTTTCCGACACAAATTGAGATTTAGGTTGGTCCCAATACGGATACCGAACACCAGCTAAAAAACTAAAGAAATAAGAATATATGCATGTTTAAGTAATTATTGGAAGTTTCTTACCTGAAGTTGAGATTCAAGGTATTCAAGAATGGTGGCAGGTATGATTCCCCTAATGCCTCCTCCATCGATGCTGAGAATGGTGACAAGCTTTTCTTCAGTTGGAGACTGAAGATCTTGAAGTGAAGCCAATGTTGTTGTTTTCATCTTTCGTATTGATCAATGCTAAAAAAATATTGTATAACAAATTCACGATACTTTGATTTTTATTCTTCTTTTGTTCTCGGCAAGTGATACTTACATCAACCTTTTATAGGTGTATCTGATCAGAAAATAGAAAGTTTTACAATATTCCCATGATGGAAAGGAAGTAATCGGTACCAAAATTAAAAACAAAAAATAGAAAACTCACTAATTTTGGAAATTATATATGAATTAGGATTCATATTAGGAAAAGGTTTTAATATAGTAACATAAATAAGAATGTTTTCCGTTTACTTCGATTGAGTAGGATTGTTCATTGGAAAGTTCCTTTTTTTTTCCTCGGAAAGTTTTTTCCGATCATAATGGGATTAGTACATTAGGAAACTACGTATACATGAGGATATATTTTTTGGAAAATACTGTAGTTAAGTTTACCAAGTTGTCTCATTCACAAAAAAATCTCTTTCCAATTATAGTGGAATCAAATTCGCATGTATTATGTAATTTATTTAAGGATGAACAACATCGAGAACTCACATCTTCTTAATGATTGTAGTTTTCTTCTTGATGTTGTTGGATTGGAGGCCATAACTCATATATATCGGGAAGGAAACTATATGGCTGGCGCTCTAGCAAAGTATGGACGTTCCAAGAAACCATCAACAATGGAGAGAGACAATATAATATTGTGGGGAAACCCTTTCGGACTTTGTTTTACATGCTTTCAATAAAGACAGATCGGGAACAATCGCTATGCTGTCTACCCTATATTTTGTAATAACTAAACTTATTATGCTTATCCAACAAGAGAGTAGTAAACTCCAATAGGCCTTTTAGCCAACAAAGAAGAGTGAGTTCCTTCTCCACAACTTTGCCTTTGTCCAACACAATAATTGTATCACAATTTTGTATAGTACTTAGCCTATGTGCCACAACAACACTTGTTCGCCCAACCATCTCTCGCCCAAGCACACCTTGTACTACTTTCTCTGATTTACTGTCCAATGCGCTTGTCGCCTCGTCCAACAATAACACCCCTTGATTTTCCAATATTGCACGAGCTATCGCGATTATCTATTTTTGCCCTCCTAATAACTGCAGTCCCCTGTCCTTGCGCGCACCAAGTGTCATATCCGTCTTTTAATGTTGAAATGAAACCATGGGCGTTTGTTGCCTACGCGGCCTCTATTATTTCTGTTACGTCCATTTTTCTGATGCTCCATAGGTTATGTTTTACCTTATGGTTCCAGCAGATAATATAGGTTCAAAAGATATCGGAACCTTTTTGAATAAATCAATTAAAGAAAATGAAGGGGTAAAGCTTAGTGAGACATAATAAATTCTAGATCAAAGAACTAATAGTATTGATAATATAGGATGAAAGAAATACAGTCGATCTTATTGAAATTCAACATTGTGACTCCCATCAATCGATGGTGAGATAGCTTTACATGTTTTTCTGCAAATTACTTCTTTCCTATGAAGATTACAAGAAGAGAGCTTAGGATAGAGAAGAGGGAGGAGACTTCCCCTTCTCGAGTGTTTTTCCCCCACTATATATAGTCAAGGTATCCTTACCATTTACTTGGTCTGACGCTCTCTCGCACCAAGTGTGCCTTGGTCGTTCTTTTAGACATCGATCTTTCTAACTCGACGGGTGTCGAGAATGGGATGTAAAGTGGTTTATGTTATCTTTTACTGCCCGGTTACTGAGGCAGGACGTTGGTCAGCTTGGTCGTGACGATCAAATTTTGACCAATACAATTAGTCTCTCTGTCTGTCGGGGTCGTCCCCCTGTTGGGCCCGGCAGACGGATTATGATTGCTGTGAATTCGAGCGAAATCTGACTTCGCATTCCTTAGTTA
Source organism: Nicotiana sylvestris (assembly GCF_000393655.2). NCBI lineage: Eukaryota > Viridiplantae > Streptophyta > Magnoliopsida > Solanales > Solanaceae > Nicotiana > Nicotiana sylvestris. The sequence goes on along the minus strand of NW_027184341.1, from coordinate 215,271 downwards.
TGTTACTTGGGTTTTAGGTGAGGTTGCGACATTCTTACGATACTCAGGAGCCATTGCAGCTATTTCGGAACCGAAACGCTGTTTGGTTTTATAGCATTATTTTATGATTACTGCCATTATGACACATGTCCCTGGAGAACTGAAATGTTTTGTGCCCTATCAGGTTCGATTAGGGACTCTTTGGTTTAATGCTCGGGGGATTTATATCTCTTATAAATAGGAGGAACTTATCATTTGGTTGATACACTTCTTTGCCTTTTACTCGAAAGAATTCTGCAGATATACTTTCTTCCTGACACTCCAAGTTTTTGTTTGCCCTTAGTTAACTAAAAAATTTCATCCTTTCTTTCCTTTGTCTTTTTGCCACTTCTTCTGGACAAAATGGATGGTGATTCCTCTAGAACCGATCTCCCTGGCACAATTTCGGCACCGGAAAGTGCTGCTCAGGACACTGGAGGGGTAGATGCGGTGGAATACGAGGAGGTCCCATCGATAGTTGAGATCTTGCTTCGCCCTAGGAGGGAATTGACCGACTTTAGCAATCGCGTCGGGGCGGAGCCAGATTATGTCCCTTTCTGTTATGAGAGAAGAGGACATTGCAAAGTTGAAAACCAGATGGGGGATCCCCGACTACGTCGACATGCAACGGGCGGTAGGAAACGACATAGTTCATTTTGACTATCCTGGGTACTGTGTATTTTACGCCTACCCCTTCCTTATTGGATACACACTTCCTCTCCCTCTTCTGGTGGTAGACTTCTGCCGTTTTTATGAGGTATGCCCCTACCCAACTTTCGTCGTACATGTACAAGTTGTTCCTTATGTTACTCAAGTTTGCGGAACTCGCCAGTCATAAGATCACCTTGGATCACCTGCTCAGTATCTTTCCCCTCAGCTCATCCGTGGCACGATACTTCACATGCGTCCTTGAGGGTCGAAGGGTCTGGTGGTGAAAATGAACGACAGGACTAACCGTCATTTTTATGAGAATTATTTCTATGTGCGGACTGAGCATATTGTGGCTGATCCGATGGGGTTCCCTGAGAAATGGAACTTTGTACGTAAGTCTCATGCTTCTAGTCAGAGATATATTTGACCATTTTTCGTTATAGGACTAAACCCTATTATGTCTTCACAGTACAGAAATTTCCTCATCCACCTATCGAAAATATCCGTGAGTGGGTGAGCGTTGTTCTCCCTCATACGGCGGGGGTCCGCACGTGGGCGGCCTTCTATGACAAGTATGGGTGCATGCCTCTTTCTGGTAAGATGTCATTTCTGTTCACCGTTTTTCTCTTTTCCCTCTTTGTGTTTAATTCCTCACATGTTGTTCGTCGGTGTCAGGGAGGGTGCGGAGAGTGAGCGCTCCTCCGTTAGCTTTCCGGCAGCCAGCCTCATCTACTCGCCCTATCACGGTACCCACCGCCTGACCTTCGTCGAGGGCTGCTTCAATTGAGTCTACGGTTGTGGTTACTCATGTAAGGGTTGTTTCTCATGCCGAAGTTCCAACCCGTGTCGTTCGACCAACGAGTGAATGTCCGCCTACTTGGGAAGAATAGGGGCCATTAAAAAGATGGCGAGTGGAGTTCGAGACACCACCGCCAACAGTGATTCATCTAGACGACTGTCCTTCAACATGGTCTAAAGAGGGAGTCGTCGTGGATCCCCCCGTAGGGATAGAACAAGTCGTTGCCTCGTGTCAATTAGAGATTCCCACTATTGTCGGTGGTCAGCAACCTATCGTGGCGGAAGGTCAGATTTCTGGGGCCGCCGTTGTGGTTTTGGACATACCCTCGTCCTCCGCCTTTGAGAAGGCCCTTACTCACTCGGTGGTTCGTGCGGGAGGCTCGATCTGTATTCTTAAGATCCCTTCAGATGTCAATCTCCAGGGGGACACAGAGGATATGGTGCCGCAGTTCAACATGCTATACTCTGCAGCCGAGAATGCGGCCATTCGGACCGTTCCCAATGCTAACTTGATAGACGAGGTGGCCGCAATGGGCTTAATGGTATGTTACGCTTTCTTTCGCTTTTACCTCTTCTTTCTTGATGATAGGATTCTAACCTGTCTTTTCATTTTTCAGACGTATATGGTGGAGGTGGAGGTGGAGAGCATTCGCAGGGCCTACATTCGGGCCCAGATTTTCTTGAAGATGCTGGATAAATATCGTCGCTACCGCAACAAGTATCGCGAGATGCAAGGGCGGTTGACGGTAAACCCTGGTAATCGGGCTCTTGGTGAGGAGTTGAAGAAAAGGGACCAGGAATTGATGCAGGCTATCTGCAGTAAGAGTGTGCTTGAGGAGCAACTTCGCATAAAGGATGAGGAGCTCGATTTGGGCAAGGAGGTCGCCGTAGAGTGCGAGCACCTATAGGAGAAATTGAGGTCAATGCAGTCAGAGATGGATCCGAACTTGATCAAGCTCGAGGCGCTGAGCGCGTAGTGGATGGGAAATTGGCGGTGCAAGAGAACAAGGTTGCTGGGTTGGAGAGTATCGAGAGTGCCTGGTCCGCGGCTTCAGCAAGGGCGGCAGCCCTGGAGAACACCATCCGCGTCCTCCAGTCCGAGCAGGAGATGGAGAGAGTGACTGGCACCCTTATGGAGGCAAGGCTTGAGGAGCGCATTAGCGAGATTGACCAAGAGGCATCGGTTCTGGGAGATTGGATCGCAACACTGGATGCAGAAAATGAACAACTATTGGCTCAGATTGAATCTTCCTCCACCATCATTCTCCGCCATATGCACGAGCTTTGGGTTTTAAGCCAAAGCCTAGCTGGATATATACAAGAGTTTATGGGAGGCGGGTAATGTGATTGACGCTGTATATGAAGAGGCACGGGTGAAAGCATGAGAGGCTCGTGTCAATTGCGGATATGACGCGGCGAAGCCAGAAGCCAATGGGGGCGCAGACGCCGAATGAGAACTTCCTCATAGATGACCGTGGAGAGGGTGGCAATGATGATGCAAAGTAGAGGTATAGTGATATTGATATGTTTTCCGTTTGTTGTTTTCTTTCCCATTTTTCGTTCGTAGTCGATTGTCGTTGTTCTTTCTTCTTTTTTCCCTTTGTTGTTTGTTTTTTTCATATTGCTGACTTGGGCCTTATGTAATCCGTGACCATTTGAGTGGAGACTTTGTATAAAGAAGAATATTTCGCTCTTATTTATCTTGTATTCTACCCTTGATTTCGTCTCGCGTGGTTTCAGTGCGAGATAGATTCCCGCACGGCGAGTCCCATTCTTTTTGCACTTTCTGATGGTCCTTGGCCTTAGGAATATTTTGCACTTTCTCTTTGACGATGGCTTATGGCCTTAAAGGATGTTTGCCGAAATATTAATTGGTTATTTTGATCGAGATCGAACTCTTCTTTTTCGAGAAGGCCCTCGGCCTTAAAGGGTATTATTTCAAACTTATCGAAATAGTAACCCATCATCGTTCAATCGAGGTCGAACTCTTCTCTTTGGCAAAGGCCCTTGGCCTAAAAGTGTGTTATTTTGAACTTATAGAAATAGTAACCAGCCGTCATTCGATCGAGGTCGAACCCTTCTCTTAGGCAAAGCCCCTTCGCCTTAAAGGGTGTTATTTCGAACTTATCGAAATAGTAACTCGTTGTTGTTCGATCGAGGTTGAAATCTTCTCTTTGACGAAGGCCCTTGGCCTTAGAGGGTGTTAATTTGAAATTGTCGAAATAGTAACCCGTCGTCATTCGATCGAGGTCGAACTCTTCTTTTTGGCGAAGGCCCTTGGCCTTAAAGGGTGTTATTTTGAACTTGTCGAAATAGTAAACCGTCATCGCTCGATCGAGGTCGAACTATTCTCTTTGACGAAGGTCCTTGGTCTTAAAGGGTGTTATTTCAAACTTGTCAAAATAGTAACCCGTCATTGTTCGATCGAGGTCGAAATCTTCTCTTTGGATAAGGCTCTTGGCCTTAAAGGATGTTATTTCGAACTTATCTAAATAGTAACCCATCGTCAATCGATCAAGGTCAAACTCTTCTCTTTGGAGAAGGCCATTGGCCTTAAAGGGTGTTATTTCAAACTTATCGAAAGAGTAACCCATCGTCCTTCGATCGAGGTCGAACTCTTCTCTTTGGCAAAGGCTCTTGGCCTTAAAGGGTCTTATTTCAAACTTATCAAAATAGTAACCCATCGTCGCTCGATCGAGGTCGAACTTTTCTCTTTGGCGAAGGCCCTTGGCCTTAAAGGGTGTTATTTCAAACTCGAAAATATAGGAATCAAATGGAATTCCAGTTTTCTAGTCGTAAAACGCCAAAAATGTAATTTGGTCATGGTGGGGAGGTGACTATGGTTGCGTAGGATGTATTTGATGTCCCAGAAAAATATTAGGCGATCCGGGTCTAGGGATCTGGTCCAACGACAGAAGGCGTGGGCTATAGCACACAAATATATGGGAATCGGGCGGAATTTCCAGTTTTATGGTCGTAAAATGCCAAAATATTTAATTTGGTCATGGCGGGGCAGTGACTATGGTTACTTAGGTCATATTAGATGTCTTAGAAAAATATTAAGCAATCTAGGTCCGGGGGCCCGGGCCCACGGTGGAAGGCGTAAGCTATAGCACAGAAAATATGGGAATTAGGCGGAATTCCAATTTTATGGACGTAAAATGCCAAAAATGTAATTTGGTTGTGGCGGGAGGAGACTATGTTTCCTTAGGTCGTATTTGATATTCCGTAAAAATATTAGGTGATCCGGGTCTAGGGACTCGGGCCTACGGCAGAAGGCGTGGGCTATAGCACACAAAAATATGAGAATCGGGCGGAATTCTAGTTTTATGGCCGTAAAATGCCACAAAATTTTATTTGGTTTTGTCGGGGGTGGTGACTATGGTTTTTTAGGTTGTATTTGATGTCCAAAAAAATATTAGGCGATCCGAGTCTCGGGGCCCGGGCCCACGGCGGAAGGAGTGGGCAAGCACACGAAAATATGGGAATCGGGCAGAATACCAGTCTTATGGCCGTAAAATGCCAAAAAATATAATTTTGTCATGGAGGGGCGGTGACTATGGTTCCTTAGGTCGTATTCGATGTCCCGGGAAATGATTTGGTAATCCGGGTCCGGGGGCCCGGGCTCACGGCAGAAGGCGTGGGATATAGCACAGGAAAATATGGGAATTAGGCGGAATTCCAGTTTTATGGCAATAAAATGCCAAAAATGTAATTTGGCAATGGCGGGGCGGTAAATATGGTTCCTTAGGTCATATTTGATGTCCCGAAAAAATATTAGGCGATCCGGGTTGGGGGGCCCTGGCCCACGACGGGATGCGTGGGATATAGCACACGAAAATATGGTAATCGAGGGGAATTCCAGTTTTATGGCTGTAAAATGCCAAAAAATATAATTTGGTTGTGGAAGGGAGGTGAATATGGCTCTTTAGGTCATATATGTTGTCCCGAAAAAGTAATAGGCGATTCGGGTCCAGAGCATGCGCCCAAGGCGAAAGGCGTGGGTTATAGCACGCAAAAATATGAAAATCAAGCGTAATTCCAATTTTATGGCTGTTGTCACACCTCCTTTTTCACCCGCGCCACCCGCAAAATGGGCACGGAGGGAGTTTTTCCAATTAAAGGACAATCTAAATGGTATTTGTTTATTTATTGCAGAGTCGCCACTTGGGAGATTTAGGGTGTCCCAAGTCACCAATTTAATCCCGAATCGAGGAAAAGAATGACTCTGTATTACAGTCCGCGAACCAGAAATCCGGATAAGGAATTTTGTTAACTGGGAGAAGGTGTTAGGCATTGTCGAGTTCCGTGGTTCTAGCATGGTCGCTCAACTGTCATATTCGGCTTGTTTATCTGATTTTAATAATTATGCACTTGGTGCAAGTTATGACTCTTTTACCGCTTTTATTATTATTATTGTTATTTTAACAAGGAATTGCAACGTTGTGAAAACGTATCTCGAACCTCGTCACAATCAATGTACCCGTGGTTATTGACATGTTTCGACTCCGTTGAGATTTGGATTTCGGTTACATAAATGCACAGCCGTATTTAAGGACCTAATTTATTAAAGACGCATCCTAAAGAGACTAGCGTATTGTTATTTTTGGGGAAGGACCATGGAGTTCGCTAAGCGGCCGATCCCGAAGTCTATCCATTTATTATGTCTTTTTATCGAGGGCCTCGCAACTTGTTATTTCTCTGGCGAGGCACGCCTCATTTTATTTTAAAGGATCGTCCTATAGTAACTATGTTTTTCTATTTCCGTCCATCTCTAAAATAAAAGAAGAAAAGTACCTAATTTATTTACATACTTGCTGGTTATTATAGTTAAGTTTCGAATACGATTCGTTAATTCTGAAAATGATGCAATAAGGGCGATCCGTTTGCCATTTATGGGCCCAGGTCCAACGTATATGGGGTAAAACTGAACCCGGGCCATCCTTAATCCAATAAGGTCTAGTTAATGGTTTCTACACATATTCATAGCTTGCAAAAAAAAATGGTGTCATTTTGTTAACAGATTTATGCAAATTTAAAGTGGCATTCTACTGGAATGAAAGAACTTGGAAATCTAATTTTTTACCCTAAACCATTTACATGCATGAAATTAACCAATGGTATCTAATTAAACAATGTTCCTACCAGTTTCAGAAACAGGCCATTTGTTCAATGAGATAACTATTGAATGTTTAAGAATAATCTAAATGGCCTAACATGCTTTTGATATATACTATTTAACAAATAATACTGAAGTAAAATAACAGGAATTACTATACCATCAATCCTTCTAATTAAGCATACATGGGCAGTTTTCTCACTAAACTACTACAAAAGGCATGTCCGGTTATACATAAACAAACACCTACATGATTCTAATGAAAGAGGTATTCTAATGTATATACAAATAAGTAGACAACTACTATGAATTTAAACTTCAACTCTTCATTTCTTTGTATTCATGCTTCAAGTTTCAGCCTACAAGAACCAGTGTATCAATTTGTGCACCTGGTATTTGGAAAGAAAAGAGAAGAAGAGGAAAATCAGTGCAGAAAACAGCAGTAGCATACACAGCCACACAGCAGTACAACAACAACCAGTAAATAAGTAGCCAACAATAGCAGAAATCTTAGGAAAGATTAAAACCAAGCAGGAAAACCCATGAACTCAATGCAATCAGTACTCCACCAACAGAAACTCAGGGAATACTAAACTGAAACCTAGCAGTAACAAAATGAAACACAGACAGATGCAGGGAAACAGTAGTTTCTAATTTGTCAAACACTCAAGAAAAACAGCCTGAAACTCTTAATGTAAAAGTTCAGCCTTAACACTCTATCTTTCTGGAAAATTATCTCTCCTCCCTTTCTCAAACTTTTCTTCCTTTTCTTTTAGTTCCCTTTTCCCCCTCTTTTTTCCAGAAATTTCTCCCTCCCAAATTCAGTCCTCAATCTCCTTTTTATACAACCATCCCCCTTTCAAACTGAGTGCCCGACCCCATTTTCTTATTCAAATCAGAATTTTTCCACTAAAAATCTGGTTTTTTCACTTTAAATTCCACTAAGGAAGCTTTTCCTTAATTTCAGCCCCCATTCCCTTTTGTTCCCCATTAATGTATTAATTAATACCCCACTAACAAAGCACTAACACTAAAATATAAACCTAACTGTTTCATTCCGAAATCACCCCTGAAACCCCCTTAATATTACTGCCCCTAATACAATTATTCAACTGTATTAAAACTTTTAATTCTGAAAACTATTTAAGCTACCAAAAATTTAAAAACTAAATCTGACTAACAGCTATAACTAAACTTATTGACAGCTAAATGACTAAGGTTGAATCCCAATTGAAACAAACTGAACTGAATTTAAATCAACACACAGAACTCAACAGAATCATTTAAACTGAAATTGAAACATTGAATCAATATGCACATGAATGCAGGTAACATGAATGCAGGTTCATTGTCAGCCTATTGACAATGCCCTGAAGCTAAGTGTCCACAGATCAAGCATACACAACAAGCATTTGACGAACTTATTGATTTAACAAACAAGAACGAATTAATTGACGAAAACTAATTAACCGATTACCTACAACAATTGATAACAATCAATCTGAAAAATAGATAATCAGGCAATTTCAATCGGCATTGACAGGAACAGGAGTTTATAATAAAACAACTAATCGACGAACTTATTCGAATCGATTACACAACCTATAATTATTCACAACAAAGAACAGAAACAAATTTGACCAAATAAAAGATCCGATGGAGAAGGAAAGAATAATCGATAAAAAGACAAATTCCAACTCATCTTAAACAGAAAAACAACAAAACGTGAAAAACAAACAGAGAAACAGAAGAAATACCTCCGAACTCAAACCTATATCTCACTCGCTCTGCTCGTAACTCCAACTTGAGCCTTTTGGGGTAAAAACGGACTTTAATCGAGTGTTCTCGACTGAGAACACTCGACTAAAGTCGATTGAGACCCCAATTTCTTTTCTTTTTTTTTCTTTTCGGACAGACTTCAGGTTTGGCCTTTCTAGGGTTTTGTTTGTTTGATTTGGGATTCGAACAGGTCTGGCAAGGTTCGAGCCAAACCAAGGGCGTTTTAGGCACGAGGGAGGTCAGGTGGATAGCTGGTGTGAGTTTGGGGTTCATTAGATGAACTAGGGTTTTGGGTCCTGAGCTTCGATCGAAGATTTGAAGAAGCCGGTGATGATTCTAGGACAACGGAGTGAGGATTCAGGCTGAGGGTGGTTAGAAGGCTCAAGGGTGTTAATTTCAGGGCCATCAGAGCCGGCGCCGCCACCGGAAGGCTGTGGTGAATGGTGGCGGCTACTAGGGTTCGTCCCTTTAAATATATATTCGAACCATTCTAGGGATGTTCGAGAGAATCTAACTATGGATTATGAAAGAGGAGATCAAGGGGGTTCTGGGGGGTGAGTTTGGTGGCAAACGGAGCCGGCGCCGCCGGGTTTATGGTGAAGGGGTGGGGTGGCGGCTATTAGGGTTCCTCGTCTCTGAAAGAGACGAGGTTTGGGAGAGAATGAGAGTGGGGGGGGGCTTGGTTTGGGGGCGGGGTTCGTTTGGACAAATATATACTGAGGGTGAGGTTAAATCCAGGCCGTTCGATCAAACGAGATCAACGGCTTGGATTGTTTGATTGGTTTGAACGGTGTCGTTTGTTAAGGTTATAGGCTGGATCGGGTGCAGGGGGAAACGGTTCAGGGTCGGGTAATGGAAATGGGGCAAAGTTCTGGTCGTTGGATGTGGATGAATGGACGGTTGAGATCTATTGAAATCGAAACGACTATACTACATCGTTTCTATGGTTTCAGAGTCTAGAAGTTTGGACCGGGTATGGGGCATGTTTTTGGGTTGGGTTAATTGATTTGGGCTTTGGGATTTAATTTAGATTTAGCCCAAATTTTATTTCCTCTCTTTATTAACTCTCTCTTTTTTTTTCTTAAAATTAAAACTCAAAATCTTAAATTAAATTATAAAACACCAAATTAACTTAAAAATACTAATTTACTCTAACTAATAATTATCACAAATAATTAAATGATATATTAAAAGAAAATCATACAATTTAACTAAAATTACAAAAATATGTTATTATTATTTATTTTTTTGAATTTTTATTTTTGTAAAACACCTAATTATTAGTTAATTCCAAAAATATAAAAACCCAACTCTAAATGCAAATGCTATATATTTTGTTTTTATTTTATAATGCATTAATAAAATTAAACATGCACATAGATCTATGCAAATAAACAGGAAAATCGCACAACATTTCCTAAAAATAACACATAATTAAAGAAAAGACCTAATTTTGGGAATTATTTTGGGGTAATTATTATGAGGCAAAAATCACGTGCTCACAGCCGTAAAATGCCAAAAAATGTAATTTGGTCATTGCAGAGAAGTGAGTGTGGTTCCTTAGGTCGTATTTGATATCCCGGAAAAATATAAGGCGATCCGGGTTCGGGGGCCCAGGCCCACAGTGGAACGCGTGGGCTATAGCACATGAAATATGGGAATCGGGCAGAATTCCAGTTTTATGGAAGTAAAATGCTAAAAAATATAATTTGGTTTTGGCGGGGCAGTGAGTATGGTTCCTTAGGTCGTATTTAATGTCCCGGAAAAATATTAGGCGTTCTGAGTCCGGGGGCCCGGGCACATGGCGGAAGGCCTTGGCTATTGTACATGAAAATATGGGAATCGAGCGGAATTCTAGTTTTATGGCCGTAAAAAGCCAAAAATATAATTTGGTCAAGAAAGGGCAGTGACTATGATTCCTTAGGTCGTATTTGATGTCCCAAAATAATATTAGGCAATCTCGGTCAAGGGGTCTGGTCAAATGCCAAAAAATATAATTTGGTCATAGAGGGGTGGTGAGTATGGTTCCTTAGGTCACATTAGTTGTCCCAAAAAAATATTAGGCGATCCGGTCTATGGGCCCAGGCCCACAACCTCGTAATACGCCAAAACAATTTTTTGGTCATGTTGGGGCGGTGACTATGGTTCCTTAGGTCGTATTTGATGTCAAGAAAAATATTAGGCGATCCGAGTCTCAGGGCCCGGGCCCACGGCGGAAGGCGTGGGCAAGCACACGAAAATATGGGAATCGGGCAGAATATCAGTTTTATGGCCGTAAAATGCCAAAAAATATAATTTTGTCATGGAGAGGTGGTGACTATGGTTCCTTAGGTCATATTCGATGTCTCGGGAAAAGATTTGGTAATCCGGGACCGGGGGCCTGGGCTCACGGCGGAAGGCGTGGGATATAGCATAGGAAAATATGGGAATTAGGCGGAATTCTAGTTTTATGGCCATAAAATGCCAAAAATGTAATTTGTCAATGGAGGGGCGGTAAATATGGTTCCTTAGGTCATATTTGATGTCCCAAAAAAATATTAGGCGATCCGGGTTGGGGGACCCGGGTCCACGACGGGATACGTGGGATATAGCACACGAAAATATGGGAATCGAGGGGAATTCCAGTTTTATGGTTGTAAAATGCCAAAAAATATAATTCGGTTGTGGAGGGGCAGTGAATATGGCTCTTTAGGTCATATATGTTGTCCCGAAAAAATAATAGGCGATCCGGGTCCAGAGCATGCGCCCAAGGCGAAAGGCGTGGGTTATAGCACACAAAAATATGAAAATCAAGCGTAATTCCAATTTTATGGTCGTAAAATGGCAAACAATGTAATTTGGTCAGTGCAGAGAAGTGAGTATGGTTCCTTAGGTTGTATTTGATATCCCGGAAAAATATAAGGCGATCCGGGTCTGGGGGCCTAGGCCCACAGTGGAAGGCGTGGGCTATAGCACACGAAAATATGGGATTCGGGCAGAATTCCAGTTTTATGGAAGTAAAATGCTAAAAAATATAATTTGGTTTTGGCGGGGTAGTGAGTATGGTTCCTTAGGTCGTATTTGATGTCCCGAAAAAATATTAGGCGTTCTGAGTCCGGGGGCCCGGGCACATGGTGGAAGGCATTGGCTATTGCACATGAAAATATGAGAATCGAGCGGAATTGTAGTTTTATGGCCGTAAATGCCAAAAAATATAATTTGGCCAAGGCAGGGCGGTGACTATGATTCCTTAGGTCGTATTTGATGTCCCAAAATAATATTAGGCAATCTCGGTCCAGGGGTCCGGTCAAATGCCAAAACATATAATTTGGTCATGGAGGGGTGGGGAGTATGGTTCCTTAGGTCGTATTAGTTGTCCCAAAAAAATATTAGGCAATCCGGTCTATGGGCCCAGGCCCACAGCGGAAGGCGTGGGCTATAGCACACGAAAATATGGGAATCGGGCGGAATTCCAATTTTATGGTCGTAATACGCCAAAACAATTTTTTGTCCATGTTGGGGCGGTGACTATGGTTCCGTAGGTCGTACTCCCTCCATTTCAATTTATGTGAACTCATTTGACTGAGCACGGAGTTTATGGAAAGATAGAAGACTTTTGATCTTGTGGTCTAAAATGAGGCACATATATTATGTGTGGCTATAAATCTTTGTGTAAAGGTAAATTGTTTCCAAATAAGGAAAAGGGTCATTCTTTTAGGCACGGACTAAAAAGGAAATAGGTTCACATAAATTGAAACGGATGGACTATTTGATATCCCGAAAAAATATTAGGTGATCCGGTTCAAGGGGCCCGGGCCCATGGCGGAAGGCGTGGGATATTGCCTACGAAAATATGGGAATCGGGCGGAATTCCAATTTTATGACCGTAAAATGCCAAAAAATATAATTTGGTCATGGATGAGTGATGACTATGGTTCCTTATGTCGTATTGGATGTCCCAAAAAAATATTAGGTAATCCGGGTGTAGGGGCCCGGGCCCACGGCTAAAGGTGTGGGCTATAGCACACAAAAATATGGGAATCGGGCGAAATTCCAAATTTATGGCCGTAAAGTGCCAAAAATATATAATTTGGTCATGGCGGGTTGGTGACTATGGTCCTTTAGGTCGTATTTGATATCACGAAAAAATATTAGGCGATCCGGGTCCGGGGTCCCGAGCCTTTTGCAGAAGGCATGGGCTATAGCACACGAAAATATGTGAATCGGGCGGAATTCTAGTTTTATGGTCGTAAAATGCCAAAAATGTAATTTTGTCATGGAAAAGCAGTGACTATGGTTCCTTAGGTCGTATTTGATGTCCCGAGAAAATATTAGGCAATACAGGTCTAGGGGCCCAGGCCCACGGTGGAAGGCGTGGACTATAGCACACAAAAATATGGGAATCAGGCGGAATTCCAGTTTATTACTGAAAAACGCCAAAAATATGATTTGGTCATGGAGAGGTGGTGAGTATGGTTCCGTAAGTTGCATTTGATATCCCTAACAAATATTAGGAGATCCAGGTCTGGGGACCCGGTCCCACGGCGGGAGGCGTGGGCTATAACACACGAAAATATGTGAATCGGGGGGAATACCAGTTTTTTGGCTATAAAATGCCAAAATATATAATTAGGTTATGGAGGGGCGGTGAATATGGCTCCTTAGGACATATATGTTGTCCTGGAAAAATATTAGGCGATCTGGGTCTAGGGGCCTGGGCCCACGACGAAAGGCGTGGGTTATAGCACACAAAAATATGGGAATCCGGCGGAATTCAAATTTTATGGTCGTAAAATGCCAAAAATATTAATTTAGTCATGGCGGGGCGATGAGTATAGTTCCTTAGGTCGTATTTGATATCCCGTAAAAATATAAGGCGATTCGGGTCTTGGGGCCCGGGCCCACAATGGAAGGCGTGGGCTATAGCACACGAAATTATGGGAATCAGGTTGAATTCCAGTTTTATGGCCGTAAAATGCCAAAAAGTGTAATTTGGTCATGACGGGGCGATGACTATGGTTCCTTAGGTCGTATTTGATGTCCCGAAAAAATAATAGGCGATCCAGTCCAGGGGTCCGAGCCCACGGCGGAAGGCATGGACTATAGCACACGAAAATATGGGAATCGGGCGGAATTCCAATTTTATGGCCATAAAACGCCAAAAAATATATTTTGGTCATGGGGGGGCGGTGACTATGGTTCCTTAGGTCATATTTGATGTCTTGGAAAAATATTTGGCAATATGCCAAAAATATAATTTGGTTGTGGTGGGGCATTGATATGGTTCCTTAGGTCGTATTTTATGTCCCAAAAAAATATTAGGCGATCCGGGTCTAATGGCCCGGGCCCACGACGGAAGGCATGGCCTACAGCATACGGAAATATAGGAATCGGGTGAAATTCCAGTTTTATGGCCGTAGACTGCCAAAAAAATATAATTTGGTTGTGGCAGGGCGGTGACTATGGTTCCTTAGGTCGTATTTAATGTCCCGAAAAAATATTAGGCAATCCGAGTCCGGGGGCCCTGGCCCTCGACGGAAGGCGTGTGCTATAGCACACCGAAATATAGGAATGGGGTAGAATTCCAGTTTTATGGCCGTAAAACGCCAAAAACTTAATTTGGTCATGGAGGGGCAGAGACTATGGTTCCTTAGGTCGTATTTGATGTCTCGGAAAAATATTAGGCGAACTGGTTCTGGGGACCGGGCCTACGGCTGAAGGCATGAGCTATAGCACACGAAAATATAGGAATCACGCAGAATTCCACTTTTATGGCCGTAAAATGCCAAAAATATAATTTTTTATTTCGGGGGTGGTGAGTATGGTTCCTTAGGTCGTATTTGATGTCCTGGAAAAATATTAAGTGATCCAGGTCCGGCTGGCCGGGCACACGGTGGAAGGCGTGGGCTATAACACACGAAAATATGGGAATCATGCGGAATTCCAGTTTTATGACTGTAAAACACCAAAAATGTAATTTGGCAATGGCGATGCGGTAAGTATGGTTCCTTAGGTCGTATTTGATGTCCTAGAAAAATATTAGGCAATCCGAGTTGGGGGGCCTGGGTCCACGGCGGGTGGCGTGGGCTATATCACACGAAAATATGGGGATTGAGGGGGAATTCATATTTTATGGCTGTAAAACGCCAAAAATTATTATTTGGTTAGGGAGGGGCGGTGAGTATAGATCCTTAGGTCATATATGATGTCCCGAAAAAATATTAGGTAATCCGCGTCCGGGGGGCGGGCAGACGACGGGAGTCGTGGTCTATAGCACAAAAAATATGGAAATCTGGAAAAATTCCAATTTTATGGTCGTAAAATGCCAAAAAATGGCATGGCTTATAGCACATGAAAATATGGGAATCGAGGGGAATTCCAGTTTTATGGCTGTAAAACGCCAAAAAATTATAATTTGGTTATGGATGGGCGATGAATATGGTTACTTAGGTCATATATGATGTCCTGAAAAAATATTAGGCGATCTGGTCTGGGGGCCCGGGCTCACGGCGGAAGGCGTGGGCTATAGCACATGAAAATATGGGAATCGGGCATAATTCCAATTTTATGGCCGTAAAATGCCAAACAAATGTAATTTGGTCATGGCGGGGTGGTGACTATGGTTCTTTAGGTCGTATTTGATGTCCCGAAAAAATATTAGGCGATCCGGGTCCGGGGGCCCGGGCCCACTGCGGATGATGTGGGCTATAACACACGAAATATGTGAATCGGGCGGAATTCCATATTTTATTGCCGTAAAACACCAAAAATATAATTTGTCCATGGAGGGTCGGTGACTAAGGTTTGTTAGGTCGTATTTGATGTCCTGGAAAAATATTAGGTAATCCGGGTCCGGGGTCCCGGGTCCTCGGTAGAAGGCGTGGGCTATAGCATACGAAAATGTGGGAATCGAGCGGAATTCCACTTTTATGGCTGTAAATTGCCAAAAATGTAATTTGGTTTTCGCGGGGCAGTGACTATGGTTCCTTAAGTTGTATTTGTTGCCCAAAACAAATATTAGGCGATTCGGATGTGGGGGCCCGGGCCTACGGCGGAAGGTATGGGCTTTAGCACACGAAAATATGGGAATCAGGCGGAATTCCAGTTTTATGGAAGTAAACGCCAAAAATTTTAATTTGGTTGTGGAGGGGTGGTGGCTATGGTTCCTTTGGTCGTATTTGATGTCTCGGAAAAGTATTAGGCGATCCAAGTCCAGGGCCCGAGCCCACGGCGGAAGACGTGAGCTATAACACACGAAAATATAGGAATCGGGCAGAATACCAATTTTATGGCCGTAAAACACCAAAAAATGTAATTTGGTCATTGTGGGGCGGTGAATATGGTTCCTTAGGTCACATATGATGTCGCTGAAAAATATTAAACGATCCGGGTACGGGGGCCTGGGCCGACGGCAGGAGGCGTGGGCAATAACATACAAAAATATGGGAATTCGGCGGAATTCCAATTTTATGGCCGTAAAATGCCAAAAAATGGCATGGGCTATAGCACACAAAAATATGGGAATCGGGGGGAATTTTAGTTTTATGACTGTAAAACGCCAAAAAATGTAATTTGGTTATGGAGGGCTAGTGAATATGGTTCCTTAGATCGTATTGGATGTACCGGAAAAGTATTAGGCGATCCAGGTTCGGGGGCCTGGGCCACGTCAGAAGGTGTGGGCTTTAGCACATGAAAATATGGGAATCGGAGGGAATTCCAGTTTTATGGCCGTAAAACACCAAAAAATGTAATTTGGTTTTTGTGGGGCGGTGAGTATGCTTCCTTAGGTCGTATTTGATGTACCGAAAAAGTATTAGTCGATCCGGGTCTGGGGGCCCACGTCGGAAGGCGTGGGCTTTTGCACACGAAAATATGGGAAATGGGCGGAATTCCAGTTTTATGACCGTAAAATGACAAAAAATATAATTTTGTCATGGAGGGGTGGTGACTATGGTTCCTTAGCTCGTATTTGATGTCGCGTAAAAATATTAGGCGATTCGGGTCTGGGGGTCCGGACCCACGACGGAAGGCGTGGGCGCACACGAAAATATGGGAATCAGGCTGAATTCCACATTAATGTCTAGAAAATGCCAAAAATGTAATTTTGTCATGGATGGGGGTTGAGTATGGTTCTGTAGGTCGTATTTGATATCCCGGAAATATATTAGGCGATCCAAGTTCGGGGACCCGGGCCCACAGCGGAAGGCATGGGCTATTGCACACGAAAATATGGGAATCGGGCGAAATTTTAGTTTTATTACCGTAAAATGACATAAAATATAATTTTGTCATGGCGGGGCAGTGACTATGGTTCCTTAGGTTGTATTTGATGTCCCGAAAAAATATAAGGCGATTCAGGTCCAGGGGCCCGGGCCCACGGCGGAAGGCGTGGGCTATAGAACACGAAAATATGGGAATCGGGTTGAATTCCAGTTTTATGGTCGTAAAATGCCAAAAAATATAATTTGGTCATGGCAGTATTGTCATTTTGATTCCTTTGGTCGTATTTGATGTCCCAAAAAAATAGTAGGCGATCCGGGTCCGGGGGCCCGGGCCCACGGCGGAAGGCGTGGGCTATAGCACACGAAAATATGGGAAGCGGGCGGAATTCCAGTTTTATGGCCATAAATCGCCAAAAAATATAATTTCGTCATGGCGGGGCAGTGACTATGGTCCTTAGGTCGTATTGGATATCCCAGAAAAATATTAGGCGATCCGGGGGCCTGGGCCCACGGCGGAAGGCGTGGGCTATAGCACACAAAATATGGGAATCAGGCGGAATTCCAGTTTTATGGATGTCAAGTGCCAAAAAATATAATTTGGTCATGGTAGGGGGTGACTATAGTTCCTTCGGTTGTATTTGATGTCCCAAAAAAATATAGGGCGATCCGGTCTAGGATCGGGGCCCACGGCGGAAGGCGTGGGGTATAGCACAATAAAATATGGGAATCGGACAAAATTCCAATTCTATGGCCGTAAAATGCCAAAAAATGTAATTTAGTCATGGAGGGGTGGTGACTATGGTTCTTTAGCTCGTATTTGATTTCCCGGATATATATTAGGCGATTCGGGTTCGGGGTCCCGGGCCCACAGTGGAAGGCGTGGGCTATAGGACACGAAAATATGGGAATGGGGCAGAATTCCAATTTTATAGCCGTAAAATGCCAAAAAATATAATTTGTACTTGGTGGGGAGGTGAGTATGGTTTCTTAGGTTGTATTTGATGTCCCAGGAAAGTATTAAGCGATCTGTGCGGGCCCACAGCGGAAGGCGTGGGCTATTGAACACGAAAATATGGGAATCAAGCGGAATTCCAGTTTTATGGCCGTGAAACACCAAAAATTATAATTTGGTCATGGCGGGGAACTGACTATGGTTCCTTAGCTCGTATTTGATGTCACGAAAAAATATTAGACGATCTGGGTCAGGGGGACCTGGGCCCATGGCGGAAGGCATGGGCTAGAACACACAAAAATATGAGAATCGGAAGAAATTCAAATTTTATAGCCGTAAAATGCCAAAATATATAATTTGGTCTTCGAGAAGTGGTGACTATGGTTACTTAGGTCGTATTTGATGTCCTAAAAAAATAAGGCGATCCGGTCGGGGGTCCCGGGTCCACGGCGGAAGGCGTGAGCTATAGCACACGAAAATATGGAAATCGGGCAGAATTCTAGTTTTATGGCCATAAAATGCCAAATAATGTAATTTGGTCATGGCAGGGTGGTGACTATGGTTCATCAGATCATATTTGATATCCCAAAAAAAATATTAGGCGATCCAGGTCTAGGGCCCGGGCCTACAGTGGAAGGCGTGGGCTATATCACACAAAAATATGGGAATCGAGTGGAATTTCAGTTTTATAGTTGTAAAACGCCAAAAAATGAAATTTGGTCATGGCGGGGTTGTGACTATGGTTCCTTAGGTCATATTTGATGTCCCAAAAAAATATTTGGCAATCCGGGTCCGGGGGCCCGCGCCCTCAGCAAAAGGCATGGGCTATAGCACACGAAAATATGGGAATCGGGCGGAATTCCTTTTTTATAACTGTAAAATGCCAAAAATGAAATTTGGTTGTGGAAGTCCAGTGACTATGGTTCCTTGGATCATATTTGATGTCCCAAAAAAATAGTAGGCGATCATGGTTTGGGGCCCAGGCCCACGGCGAAAGGCGTGGGCTATAGCACACGAAAATATGGGAATCGGGCGAAATTTAGGTTTTATGGTCGTAAAACGCCAAAAATGTAATTTGGTTGTGGAGGGGCAGAGACTATGGTTCCTTAGGTTGTATGTGATGTCCCAAAAAAATATTAGTTGATCCGAGTTCGGAGACATGTGCCCACGACGGAATGCGTGGGCTATAGCACACGAAAATATGGGAATCGGGCAGAATTCCAGTTTTATGGCAGTAAAATGCCAAAAATGTAATTTGGTCATGGAGGGGAAGCGACAATAGTTCTTTAGGTCGTAATTGATGTCTTGGGTAAATATTAGGTGAACCGGGTCCAGGGGCCCAGGCCCAGGCCCACGGCGGAAGGCGTGGGCTATAGCACACAAAAATATGGGAATCGCGTGGAATTCCAACTTTATGGACGTAAAACACCAAAAATATAATTTGGTCGTGGCGGGGCAGGGAGTATGGTTTTTCAGGTCGTATTTGATGTCCAGACAAAATATTAAGGGAACCGGGTCTGGGGGCACGGGCACACAACGGAAGGCGTGAGCTATAACACACAAAAATATGGGAATCAGGCGGAATTCTAGTTTTATGGCCGTAAAAAGCCAAAAATGTAATTTGGTCGTGGAAGGAAGGTGAGTACGGTTCCTTAGGTCGTATTTGATGTCCTGGTAAAATATCAGGCGATCTGGGTTCGGGGGGCTTGGGCCCACAGCGGAAGGCGTGGGCTGTAGCACACAAAAATATAGGAATCGGGGGAATTCCAGTTTTATGGCTGTAAAACGCAAAAAAATATAATTTGGTTATGGAAGAGCGGTGAATATGGTTATTTAGGTCATATATGATGTCCTGAAAAAATATTAGGCAATCCGGGTTCAGGGGCATGGGCCCACGGCGGAAGGCGTGGGTTATAGCACACAAAAATATTGTAATCCGGAAGAATTCCAATTTTATGGCCGTAAAATGCCAAAAAATGTAATTTGGCGTTGCCAAATATTTATCCTGGACATCAAGTATGTCCTAAGAAACCATTGTCACCGCCCCGCCATGACCAAATTACATTTTTTGGCAATTTAAGGCCATAAAACTGGAAATTCACGCGAGTCCTAAATTTTTGTGTGCTAAAGCCCACGCCTTTCGTCGTGCGCCCGGACGGATTCGGAACAGGATTGCCTAATATTAGTCCTGGGCATCAAGTACGACCTAAGAAACCATTTTCACCGCCCACCATGACCAAATTACATTTTTTGGCATTTTACGGCCATAAAACTGGAAATTCGCGTGCGCGAGTCCCAAATTTTTGTGTCCAATAGCTCGTTCCTTCCACCATGGGCCCAGTCGGATTCAGACCAGGATCGCCTACTATTTGTCCTGGATATCAAGTACGACCTAAGAAACCATTGTCACTGCCCCGCCATGACCAGGATCGCCTACTATTTGTCCTGGACATCAAGTACGACCTAAGAAACAATTGTCACTACCCCGCCATGACCAAATTGTATTTTTTGGCATTTTACGTCCATAAAACTAGAAATATGCGCGAGTCACAAATTTTCGTGTGCTATAGACCACGCCTTCTGCCGTGGGCCTGGACGGATCTGGACAAGGAATGCTTACTATTTGTCCTGGACATCAAGTACGACCTAAGAAACCATTGTCACTGCCCCTCCATGACCAGGATCACTTACTATTTGTCGTGGACATCAAGTACGACCTAAGAAACCATAGTCACTACCCTGCCTTGACCAAATTGTATTTTTTGGTATTTTACGTCCATAAAACTAGAAATTCGCACGAGTCCCAAATTTTTATGTGCACGCCTTCCGCCGTGGGGCTGGACGGATCCGGACTAGGATCGCCTAATATTTGTCTTGGACATCAAGTACAACATAAGAAACCATTGTCAGTGCCCCACCATGAACAAATTATAATTTTTGGCATTTTACGACTATAAAACTGGAAATCCACACATGCGAGTCCCAAATTTTCGTGTGTTATAGCCCACGCCTTCCGCCATGTTCTCGGACGGATCCGAACTAGGATCGCCTAATATTTTTTCCGGACATCAGGTACGACCTAAGAAACGATTGTCACTACCCCCCACCCCCCTGACCAAATTATTCTTTTTGGCATTTTACGGCCATAAAACTAGAAATCTGCGCGAGTCCCAAATTTTTGTGAGTTATAAGCCCACGCCTTCCGACGTGGGCTCGGACGCATCTGAACCAGGATCGCCTAATATTTGTCCTAGACATCAAGTACGGCCTAAGAAACCATTGTCACCGCCCCATCATGACCAAATTATATTTTTTGCCATTTTACGTCTATAACACTGGTAATCTGCGCGAGTCCTAAATTTTCATATGCTATAGCCCACGCCTTCTATTGTAGGCGCGGAAGGATCCGGACCAGGATCACCAAATATTTGTCCTAGACATCAAGTACGACCTAAGAAACCATTGTCACCTCCCCACCATGACCAAATTACATTTTTTGGTATTTTACGGCCTTAAAACTGGAAATTCGCGTGAGTCCCAAATTTTCATGTATTATAGCCCACACCTTCCAACGTGGGCCCAGACGGATCCGGACTAGGATCGCCTACTATTTGTCCTAGACATGAAGTACGACCTAAGAAACCATTGTCACTTCTCCACCATGACCAAATTGTATTTTTTGGCATTTTACGACCATAAAACTTGAAATTCGCACGAGTCCCAAATTTTCATATGTTATAAGCCCACGCCTTCTGACGTGGGCCCGGACAGATCCGGACCAGGATCGCCTAATATTTGTTCTGGACATCAAGTAGGACCTAAGAAACCATTTCCCCCCGCCATGACCAAATTATATTTTTTGGCATTTTACGGCTATAACACTGGTAATCCGCGCGAGTCCCAAATTTTTGTGTGATATAGCCCACGCCTTATGCTGTAGGCCCGGAAGGATACGGACCTGGGTCACCTAATATTTGTCCTGGACATCAAATACGGCCTAAGAAACAATTGTCACCGCCCCGCCATGAACAAATTACATTTTTTGGCATTTTACGGCCATAAAACTGGAAATTCGTGCGAGTCCCAAATTTTCGTATGTTATAAGCCCACGCCTTCCGACGTGGGCCCGGACGAATCCGGACCAAGATCGCCTAATATTTGTCCTGGACATCAGGTATGACCTAAGAAACTATTGACACTGACCCATCATGACCAAATTACATTTTACGCCCGTTAAACTGGAAATCAGCGCGCGCGAGTCCCAAAATTCTAAGCTATAACCCACGCCTTCCGCCGCGGGCCCGGACGGATCCGGACCAAGATCGCCAAATATTTGTTCTGGATATCAAGTACGACCTAAGAAACCATTGTCACCGCCTCGCCATGACCAAATTATATTTTTTGGCATTTTACGGCCATAAAACTGGTAATCCGCGGGAGTCCCAAATTTTCGTGTGCTATAGCCCACGCCTTCCGTCGTGGGCCCGGACGGATACGGACCAGGATCGCCTAATATTTGTTTTGGACATCAACTACGACTTAAGAAACCATTGTCACTGCCCCGCCATGACCAAATTACAATTTTTGGCATTTTACAGCCATAAAACTAGAAATCCGCGCTAGTCCCAATTTTTCGTGTGTTATTAGCCTACGCCTTCCAATGTGGGCCCGAATGTATCTGGACCAGGATTGCCTAATATTTGTCCTGGACATCAAGTACGACCTAAGAAACCATTGACACCGCCCCACCATGACCAAATTACATTTTACGGCCATAAAACTTGAAATCCGCGCTCCCATGCCTTCCGTCGTGGGCCTGGATGGATCCGGCTTGGAATCGCCTAATATTTGTCCAAGACATCAAATACAGCCTAAGAACCCATTTCACCGCCCTGCCATGAGCAAATTACATTTTTCGGCATTTTACGACTATAAAACTAAAAAATTGCGCGCACATGCCTTCTGCCGTGGGCCCAGATGGATTCGGCCTGGAATCGTCAAATATTTGTCCTGGACATCAAATATGGCCTAAGAAACCATTGTCACAGCCCCGCCATGACCAAATTACATTTTTTGGCATTTTACGGCCATAAAACTGGAAATCCGCGCGAGTCCCAAATTTTCGTGTGTTATAGCCCACGCCTTCCGCCATGGGCCCGGATGGATTCGGCCTTGAAATGTCTATTATTTATCCTGGACATCGAATAAGACCTAAGAAACCATAGTCACTGCCCCTCCATGACCAAATTATTTTTTTGGCATTTTATAACCATTAAACCGGAAATCCGCGCGAGTCCCAAATTTTTGTGTGCTATATAGCCCACGCCTTCCGCCTTAGGTCTGGATGGATTCGGCCTGGAATCTCTTAATATTTGTCTTGGACATCAAATACGGCCAAACAAATCATTGTCATTGCCCCACCATGACCAAATTTTATTTTTTAGCTTTTTACGGCTATAAAACTGGAAATCCGCGCAAGTCCCAAATTTTCGTGTGCTATAGCCCATGCCTTCCGCTGTGGGTCCAGATGGATCCGGCTCCGAATCGCCTAATATTTTTACCGTACATCAAATACGGCCTAAGAAACCATTGTCACTGCACCGCCATGACCAAATTACATTTTTTTGGCCTTTTACGACCATGAAACTGGAAATTCGCGCGAGTCCCAAATTTTTGTGTGCTTAGCCCATGCCTTCCGCATTGGGCCCGGATGGATTCATCCTGGAATCACCTAATATTTGTCCTGTACATCAAATATGGCCTAAGAAACCATTGTCACCACACCGCCATGACCAAATTATATTTTTTGGCATTTTACAACTATTAAACTAGAAATCCGCGTGAGTCCCAAATTTTCGTGTGCTATATAGCCCACGCCTTCCGTCGTGGGCCCGGATGGATTCGGCCTGGAATCGCCTAATATTTGTCCTGGACATCGAATAAGACCTAAGAAACCATAATCATGGCCCCTTCATGACCAAATTACATTTTTTGGCATTTTACAGCCATAAAACTGGAAATCTGCGCGAGTCCCAAATTTTTGTGTGCTATATAGCCCACGCCTTCCGCCGTGTGTTCGGATGGATTCGGCCTGGAATCGCTGAATAATTTTCCTGGACATAAAATACAGCCTAAGAAACCATTCTCACCGCCCCGCCATGACCAAATTACATATTTTGGCTTTTTAGGGCCATAAAACTGGAAATATGCGCGAGTCCCAAATATTCGTGTGTTATAGCCCACGTCTTCCGCTGTGGGTCCGGATGGATCCGGCCCCAAATCACCTCACATTTGTCCTGGACATCAAATACGGCCTGAAAAACCATTGACACCGCCCCGCCATGACCAAATGACATTTTTTGACATTTTACGACCATAAAACTGGAAATTCGCGCGAGTCCCAAATTTTCGTGTGCTATAACAAACGCCTTCCCTCGTGGGCTCGGATGGATTGGGCCTGGAATCACCTAATATTTGTCCTGCACATCAAATATGACCTTAGAAACCATTTTCACCGCCCCCCATAACCAAATTACATTTTTTGGCATTTTACGGCTATAAAGTTGGAAATCCGCGGGAGTCCTTAATTTTTGTGTGTTATAGCCCACACCTTCCGTCATTGGCCCAGATGGATCCGACCCCGAATTTCTTAATATTTGTCTTGGACATCAAATACGACCTAAGAAACCATTTTCACCGCCCCGCCATGACCAAATTATATTTTTTGGCATTTTACGGCCGTAAAACTAGAAATTCGCGCGCCCATGCCTTCCGTCGTGGGCCCGGATGGATCCTGCCTGGAATCGCCAAATATTTGTCTGGGACATCAAATACGGCCTAGGAAACCATTGTCCCCACTCCACCATGACAAAATTAAATTTTTTGGCATTTTACGGCCATAAAATTGGAAATTCGCGCGCTCATGCCTTCCGTTGTGGGCCCAGATGGATCTGTCCTGGAATCACCTAATATTTGTCCTGAACATCAAATACAGCCTAGGAAACCATTTCACCGCTCCGCCATGACCAAATTATATTTTTTACCATTTTATGGCCATAAAACTGGAAATCTGCGGGCCATGCCTTCTGTCGTGGGCCCGGATGGATCCGACCTGAAATCGACTAATATTTGTCGTGGACATCAAATATGACCTAAGAAACCATTGTCATCGCCCCTCTATGACCAAATTATATTTTTTGGCATTTTAAAGCCAAAAAACTAGAAATCCAAGCGAGTCCCAAATTTTTGTGTGTTATAGCCCACGCCTTTCGCATGGGCCTGGATGGATCCGGCCTGGAATTGCCTAATATTTGTTCTGGATATCAAATAAGACCTAAAAAACCATAGTCACTGCCCCTCCATGACCAAATTAAATTTCTTGGCATTTTACAACGATAAAACTGGAAGTCCGCGCGAGTCCCAAATTTTCGTGTGCTATATAGCCCACCCCTTCCGTCGTTGCCCAGATGGATTCAACCGGGAATCGTTTAATATTTGTCCTGGACATCAAATACGGCCTAAGACTCCATTTTCACCGCCTCCCATGACCAAATTACATTTTTTGGCATTTTACGGCTATAAAATTGGAAATTTGCACGAGTCCCAAATTCTTTTGTGCAATAGTCCACGCCTTTCGCCGTGGGCCCGGATGGATCCGGCCAGAAATCGCCTAATATTTGTCCTGGGCATCAAATACGGCCTAAGAAACCATTGTCACCGCCCTG
This sequence comes from Nicotiana sylvestris, assembly GCF_000393655.2. Lineage (NCBI taxonomy): Eukaryota > Viridiplantae > Streptophyta > Magnoliopsida > Solanales > Solanaceae > Nicotiana > Nicotiana sylvestris. Next base: position 190,029 of record NW_027184341.1, on the reverse strand, counting down.
CCATGACCAAATTACTCTCTTTGGCCTTTTACGGCCATAAAACTGATAATCCGCGCGTCCATGCTTTCCGCCGTAGGCCCGGATGGATCCAGCCTGCAATCACCTAATATTTGTCCTGGACATCAAATACGACCTAACAAACTATAGTCACGGCCCCTCCATGACCAAATTAATTTTTTTGGCATTTTACAGCCATAACATTGGAAATCTGTGCGAGTCCCAAATTTTCGTGTGTTATTGCCCACGCCTTCCGCTGTGGGCCCGGATGGATTCGGCCTTGAATTCCTAATATTTGTCCTGGACATCAAATACTGCCCAAGAAACCATTGTCACCGCCCCGCCATGACCAAATGACATATTTTGGCATTTTACGACCACAAAAGTGGAAATTCGCGCGAGACCCAAATTTCCATGTGCTATAGAAAACGCCTTACGCCGTGGGCCCGGATGGATTCGTCCTGGAATCGCCTAATATTTGTTCTGCACATCAAATATGACCTTAGAAACCATTTTCACCGCCCCCATGACCAAATTACATTTTTTGGCATTTTACGGCTATAAAATTGGAAATCCACGTGAGTCCCTAATTTTCATGTGCTAGCCTACACCTTCCGTCGTGGGCCCAGATAGATCCGGCCCCGAATTTCCTAATATTTGTCTTAGACATCAAATACGGCCTAAGAAACCATTGTCACTGCCCCGCCATGACCAAATTATATTTTTTGGCATTTACGGCCATAAAACTAGAAATCTGCGCGCTCATGCCTTCCGTCGTGGGCCCGGATGGATCCAGCATGGAATCGCCAAATATTTGTCTGGGACATCAAATATGTCCTAGGAAACCATTGTCACCACTCCACCATGACCAAATTAAATGTTTTGGCATTTTACGGCCATAAAATTGGAAATTCACGCGCTCATGCCTTCCGTTGTGGGCCCAGATGGATATGACCTGGAATCACCTAATATTTGTCCTAAACATCAAATACGGCCTAGGAAACCATTTTCACCACTCCGCCATGACTAAATTATATTTTTTTCCATTTTACGGCCATAAAACTGGAAATCTGCAGGCCATGCCTTATGCCGTGGGCCTGGATGAATCCGACCTGAAATCGCCTAATATTTGTCGTGGACATCAAATATGACCTAAGAAACCATTGTAACCACCCCTCCATGACCAAATTATATTTTTTGGCATTTTAGAGCCAAAAAACTAGAAATCCAAGCGAGTCCCAAATTTTTGTGTGTTATAGCCCATGCCTTCCGCCTGGGCCTGGATGGATCCGGCCTGGAATCGCCTAATATTTGTTCTGGATATCAAATAAGACCTAACAAACCATAGTCACGGCCCCTCCACGACCAAATTAAATTTCTTGGCATTTTACAGCGATAAAACTGGGAATCCGCGCGAGTCCCAAATTTTCGTGTGCTATATAGCCCGCGCCTTCCGCCGTGGCCCGGATGGATTTGGCCTAGAATCGCTTAATATTTGTCCTAGATATCAAATACGGCCTAAGAAACCATTGTCACCGCCCCACCATGACCAAATTACTTTCTTTGGCCTTTTACGTCCATAAAACTGTTAATCCGCGCACCCATGCCTTCCGCCGTAGGCCCGGATGGATCCAGCCTGGAATCGCCTAATATTTGTCCTGGACATAAAATACAACCTAACAAACCATAGTCACGGCCCCTACATGACCAAATTAATTTTTTTGGCATTTTACAGCCATAATATTGGAAATGCGCGCGAGTCCCAAATTTTCGTGTGTTATTGTCCACGCCTTCCGCCGTGGGCCCAGATGGATTCGGCCTGGAATCGCCTAATATTTGTCCTGGACATTAAATACTGCCTAAGAAACCATTGTCACCGCCCCGCCATGACCAAATTACATTTTTTCGCATTTTACTACCATAAAACTGGAAATCCGCGTGAGTCCCAAATTTTCGTGCGCTATATAGCCCACGCCTTCCTCCATGGTCCCGGATGGATCCGGCCTGGAATCGCCTAATATTTGTCCAGGACATCAAATAAGACCTAATAAAGCATAGTCACGGCCCCTCCATGACCAAATTAAATTTTTTGGCATTTTACAGCCATAAAACTGGAAATCCGCGCGAGTCCCAAATTTTCGTGTGCTATATAGCCCACGCCTTTTGTCGTGGTTCCGGATGGATTCGGCCTGGAATCGCTTAATATTTGTCCAAGACATCAAATACGACCTAACAAACCATAGTCACGGCCCCTCCATGACAAAATTAAATTTTTTGACATTTTACAGCCATAACACTAGAAATGTGCGCGAGTCCCAAATGTTCGTGTGTTATTGCCCACGCCTTCCGTCGTGGGCCCGAATGGATTCGGCCTGGAATCATCTAATATTTGTCCTGGACATCAAATATTGCCTAAGAAACCATTGTTACTGCCCCTCCATGACTAAATTACATTTTTTGGCATTTTACGGCCATAAAACTGGAAATCCGCGCGAGTCCCAAATTTTCGTGTGCTATAGCCCACGCCTTCCGCTGTGGGTCTGCATGGATCCGGCCTGGAATCGCCTAATATTTGTCCTGGACATCAAATACGACCTAAGAAACCATAGTCACCATCCTACCTTGACCAAATTACATTTTTTGACATTTTACTACCATAAAACTGGAAATCCGCGTGAGTCCCAAATTTTTGTGCGCTATATAGCCCACGCCTTCCTCCATGGACCCGGATGGATCCGGCCTGGAATCACCTAATATTTGTCCTGGACATCAAATAAGACCTAAGAAACCATAGTCACGGCCCCACCATGACCAAATTAAATTTTTTGGCATTTTACAGCCATAAAACTGGAAATCCGCGCGAGTCCCAAATTTTCGTGTGCTATATTGCCCACGCCTTCCGTCATGGGTCCGGATGGATTCGGCCTGGAATCGCTTAATATTTGTCCTTGACATCAAATACGACCTAAAAAACCATAGTCACGGCCCCTCCACAACCAAATTAAATTTTTTGGCATTATACAGCCATAAAACTAAAAATCTGCACGAGTCCCAAATTTTCGTGTGCTATATAGCCCACGCCTTCCGCCGTGGCCCGGATGGATTCGACCTGGAATCCCTTAATATTTTTCCTGGATATGAAATACGGCCTACGAAACCATTGTCACCGCCTCTCCATGACCAAATTATAATTTTTGGCATTTTACGGCCATAAAATTGGAAATTTGCGCGCCCATACCTTCCGTCGTGGGTCCGGATGGATTCGGCCTGGAATCGCTTAATATTTGTCCAAGACATCAAATACGACCTAACAAACCATAGTCACGGCCCCTCCATGACAAAATTAAATTTTTTGACATTTTACAGCCATAACACTAGAAATGTGCGCGAGTCCCAAATGTTCGTGTGTTATTGCCCACGCCTTCCGTCGTGGGCCCGGATGGATTCGGCTTGGAATCATCTAATATTTGTCCTGGACATCAAATATTGCCTAAGAAACCATTGTTACTGCCCCTCCATGACTAAATTACATTTTTTGGCATTTTACGGCCATAAAACTGGAAATCCGCGCGAGTCCCAAATTTTCGTGTGCTATAGCCACGCCTTCCGCTGTGGGTCTGCATGGATCCGGCCTGGAATCGCCTAATATTTGTCCTGGACATCAAATACGACCTAAGAAACCATAGTCACCATCCTACCTTGACCAAATTACATTTTTTGACATTTTACTACCATAAAACTGGAAATCCGCGTGAGTCCCAAATTTTTATGCGCTATATAGCCCACGCCTTCCTCCATGGACCCGGATGGATCCGGCCTGGAATCACCTAATATTTGTCCTGGACATCAAATAAGACCTAAGAAACCATAGACACAGCCCCTCCATGACCAAATTAAATTTTTTGGCATTTTACAGCCATAAAACTGGAAATCCGCGCGAGTCCCAAATTTTCGTGTGCTATATAGCCCACGCCTTTTGTCGTGGTTCCGGATGGATTCGGCCTGGAATCGCTTAATATTTGTCCAAGACATCAAATACGACCTAACAAACCATAGTCACGGCCCCTCCATGACAAAATTAAATTTTTTGACATTTTACAGCCATAACACTAGAAATGTGCGCGAGTCCCAAATGTTCGTGTGTTATTGCCCACGCCTTCCGTCGTGGGCCCGGATGGATTCGGCCTGGAATCATCTAATATTTGTCCTGGACATCAAATATTGCCTAAGAAACCATTGTTACTGCCCCTCCATGACTAAATTACATTTTTTGGCATTTTACGGCCATAAAACTGGAAATCCGCGCGAGTCCCAAATTTTCGTGTGCTATAGCCCACGCCTTCCGCTGTGGGTCTGCATGGATCCGGCCTGGAATCGCCTAATATTTGTCCTGGACATCAAATACGACCTAAGAAACCATAGTCACCATCCTACCTTGACCAAATTACATTTTTTGACATTTTACTACCATAAAACTGGAAATCCGCGTGAGTCCCAAATTTTTGTGCGCTATATAGCCCACGCCTTCCTCCATGGACCCGGATGGATCCGGCCTGGAATCACCTAATATTTGTCCTGGACATCAAATAAGACCTAAGAAACCATAGTCACGGCCCCTCCATGACCAAATTAAATTTTTTGGCATTTTACAGCCATAAAACTGGAAATCCGCGCGAGTCCCAAATTTTCGTGTGCTATATTGCCCACGCCTTCCGTCGTGGGTCCGGATGGATTCGGCCTGGAATTGCCTAATATTTGTCCTGGACATCAAATAAGACCTAACAAACCATAGTCACTTCCCCTACACGACCAAATAATATTTCTTTGCATTTTACAGCCATAAAACTCAAAATCCGCACGAGTCCCAAATTTTCGTGTGCTATATAGCCCACGCCTTCCGCCGTGGCCCGGATGGATTCGACCTGGAATCACTTAATATTTTTCCTGGATATCAAATACGGCCTATGAAACCATTGTCACCGCCTCTCCATGACCAAATTATAATTTTTGGCATTTTACGGCCATAAAATTGGAAATTTGCGCGCCCATGCCTTCCGTCGTGGGCCCGGATGGATCCGGCCTAGAATTGCCAAATATTTGTCCTGGACATCAAATACGGCCTAAGAAACCATTGTCACCGCCCCGCCATGACCAAATGACATTATTTGGCATTTTACGACCATAAAAGTGGAAATCCGCGCGAGTCCCAAATTTTCGTGTGCTATAGCAAACGCCTTCCGTCGTGGGCCCGGATGGATCCAACCTGGAATCACCTAATATTTTTCTTGGACATCAAATATGACCTAAGAAACCATTTTCACCGCCCCCATGATCAAATTACATTTTTGGCATTTTACGGCTACAAAATTAGAAATCCGAGTGAGTCCCTAATTTTCGTGTGCTATAGCCCACACCTTCCGCCGTGGGCCCGGATGGATCCAGACACGAATCGCCTTATATTTATCCTGATCATCCAATACGACCTAAGAAACGATTGTCACCACTCCACCATGACCAAATTAAATTTTTGGCATTTTACGGCCATAAAACTAGAAATTCGGGCGCCCATGCCTTCCGTTGTGGGCCCAGATGGATCTGGCCTGGAATCGCCTAATATTTGTCCTGAACATCAAATACGGCCTAAGAAACCATTGTCACTGCCCTTCCACGACCAAATTATATTTTTTGCCATTTTACGACCATAAAACTAGAAATCTGCGTGCCATGCCTTCTGCCGTGGGCCCAGATAGATCCGGCCTGAAATCACCTAATATTTGTCATGGACATCAAATACGAACTAAGAAACCATTGTCACTGCCCTTTCATGACCAAATTACATTTTTTGGCATTTTACAGCCAAAAAACTAGAAATCCAAGCGAGTCCCAAATTTTTGTGTGTTATATCCCACGCCTTCCGCCGTGGGCTAGGATGGATCCGTCCTAGATTCGCCTAATATTTGTCCTGGACATCAAATAAGACCTCAGAAACCATAGTTACGGCCCCTCCACAACCAAATTAAATTTTTTGGCATTATACAGCCATAAAACTGAAAATCCGCGCGAGTCCCAAATTTTCGTGTGTTATATAGCCCACGCCTTTCGCCGTGGCCCGGATGGATTCGGCCTGGAATCGCTTAATATTTGTTCTGGATATCAAATACGGCCTATGAAACCATTTTCACCACCGCGCATGACCAAATTACATTTTTGGCATTTTACGGCTATAAAATTGGAAATCCTCACGAGTCCCAAATTTTCTTGTGCCATAGCTCATGCCTTCCGTCGTGGGCCCGGATGGATCTGGCCTGGAATTGCCTAATATTTGTCCTGGACATCAAATAAGACCTAACAAACCATAGTCACTTCCCCTACACGACCAAATAATATTTCTTTGCATTTTACAGCCATAAAACTCAAAATCCGCACGAGTCCCAAATTTTCGTGTGCTATATAGCCCACGCCTTCCGCCGTGGCCAGGATGGATTCGGCCTGGAATCGCTTAATATTTGTCCAGGACATCAAATCCGACCTAAGAAACCATTTTCACCGCCGCCCATGACCAAATTATATTTTTTGGCATTTTACGACTATAAAATTGGAAATCCGGGAGAGTCCCAAATTTTCGTGTGCTATATAGCCCACGCCTTCCGCCGTGGGTCCGGATGGATTTGGCCTGGAATCGCTTAATATTTGTCCTGGACATCAAATACGGCCTAAAAACCATTGTCACCGCCCCGTCATGAACAAATTACATTTTTTGGCTTTTTACGGCCATAAAACTGGAAATCCACGCGAGTCCCAAATTTTCGTGTGCTAATAGCCCACGCCTTCCGATGTGGGTCCGGATGGATCTGGCCCTGAATCGCCTAATATTTGTCCTGGACATCAAATACGGCCTAAAAAACCATTGTCACCGCCTCGCCATGACCAAATTACAATTTTTGGCATATTACGGCCATAAAATTGGAAATTTGCGAGCTCATGCCTTCCGTCGTGGGCCCGGATGGATCCAGCCTGGAATTGCCAAATATTTGTCCTGGACATCAAATACGACCTAAGAAACCATTGTCACCGCCCTGCCATGACTAAATGATATTTTATGGCATTTTACGGCCATAAATGTGGAAATCCGCGCGAGTCCCAAATTTTCGTGTACTATAGCAAACGCCTTCCGTCGTGGGCCCGGATGGATCCAGACCCGAATTGCCTTATATTTATCCTGGACATCAAATACGGCCTAAGAAACTATTCTCACCACTCCACCATGACCAAATTAAATTATTTGGCATTTTACAGCCATAAAACTGGAAATTCGCGCGCCCATGCCTTCCGTCGTGGGCCCAGATGGATCCGGCCTGGAATCGTCTAATATTTGTCCTAAACATCAAATACGTCCTAAGAAGCCATTGTCAGCGCCCTGCCACGACCAAATTATATTTTTTGCCATTTTACGGCCATAAAACTGGAAATTTGTGTGCCATGCCTTCTATCGTGGGCCCAAATAGATCCGGCCTGAAATCGCCTAATATTTGTCGTGGACATCAAATACGACCTAAGAAACCATTGTCACTGCCCTTGCATGGATGGATCCGTACCCGAATCGCCTAATATTTGTCCTGGACATCAAATACGGTATAAGAAATAATTTCCACCGCCCCAAAATGACCAAATTATATTTTTTGGTATTTTACAGCCATAAAACTGCAAATACGCGTGAGTACCAAATTTTTGTGTGCTATAGCCCATGCCTTCCGCCTTGGGCCCGGATGGATCCGTCCTAGAATCGCCTAATATTTATCTCGGACATAAAATACGGCCTAAGAAACAATTTTCACCGCCCCGAAATGACCAAATTATATTTTTTGGCATTTTATAGCCATAAAACTGCAAATCCGCGTGAGTCCCAAATTTTTGTGTTTTATAGCCCATGCCTTCCGCCTTGGGCCCGGAGGGATCCATCCTGGAATCGCCTAACATTTGTCCCGGACATCAAATACGGCCTAAGAAATAATTTCCACCGCCCCGAAATGACCAAATTATATTTTTTGGCATTTTATAGCCATAAAACTGCAAATCTGTGCGAGTCCCAAATTTTTGTGTGCTATAGTCCATGCCTTCCGCCTTGGGCCAGGATGGATCCGTCCTGGAATCGCCTAATATTTGTCCCGGACATCAAATACGGCCTAAGAAACAATTTCCACCGCCCCGAAATGACCAAATTATATTTTTTAGCATTTTCCAGCCATAAAACTGCAAATCCGTGCGAGTCCCAAATTTTCGTGTATTATAGTCCATGCCATCCGCCTTGGGCCCGGATGGATCCGTCCTGGAATCACCTAATATTTGTCCCGGACAACAAATACGGCCTAAGAAACCATTTCCACAGCCCCGAAATGACAAAATTATATTTTTTGGCATTTTACAACCATAAAACTGCAAATCCGCGCGAGTCCCAAATTTTTATGTGCTATAGCCCATGCCTTCCGCCTTGAGCCCGGATGGATCCGTCCTGTAATCACCTAATATTTCTCTCGGACATCAAATACAGCCTAAGCAACAATTTCCACCGCCCCGAAATGACCAAATTATATTTTTTAGCATTTTCCAGCCATAAAACTGCAAAATCCCTGCGAGTCCCAAATTTTCGTGTGCTATAGTCCATGCCTTCCGCCTTGGGCACGGATGGATCCGTCCAGGAATCGCCTAATAGTTGTCCCGGACATCAAATACGGCCTAAGAAACAATTTCCACCGCCCCGAAATGACCGAATTATATTTTTTGGCATTTTATAGCCATAAAACTGCAAATCCGCGCGAGTCCCAAATTTTTGTGTGCTATAATCCATGCCTTCCGCCTTGGGCCCGGATGGATCCATCCCCGAATCGCCTAATATTTGTCCTGGACATCAAATACGGTTTAAGAAATAATTTCAACCGTCCCGAAATGACCAAATTACATTTTTTGGTATTTTACAGCCATAAAACTGCAAATCTGAGCGAGTCCCGAATTTTTGTGTGCTATAGCCCATGCCTTCCGCCTTGGGCCCGGATAGATCCGTCCTGGAATCGCCAAATATTTATGCCGGACATCAAATACGGCCTAAGAAACAATTTTCACCGTCCCGAAATGACCAAATTATATTTTTTAGCATTTTCCAGCTATAAAACTGCAAATCCGTGCGAGTCCCAAATTTTTGTGTGCTATAGCCCATGCCTTCCGCCTTGGGCCCGGATGGATCCATCCCCGAATCGCCTAATATTTGTCCTAGACATCAAATACAGTTTAAGAAACAATTTCCACCGCCCCGAAATGACCAAATTATATTTTTTGGTATTTTACAGCCATAAAACTGCAAATCCGCGCGAGTCCCAAATTTTTGTGTGTTATAGCCCATGCCTTCCGCCTTGGGCCCGGATAGATCCGTCGTGGAATCGCCTAATATTTGTCACGGATATCAAATACGGCCTAAGAAACCATTGTCACCGCCCCGAAATGACCAAATTATATTTTTTGGCATTTTATAGCCATAATACTGCAAATCCGCGCGAGTCTTAAATATTTGTGTGTTATAGCCCATGCCTTCCGCCTTGGGCCTGGATGGATCCATCGTGGAATCGCCTAATATTTGTCACAGATATCAAATACGGCCTAAGAAACCATTGCCACTGCCCCGAAATGACAAAATTATATTTTTTGCCATTTTATAGCCATAAAACTGCAAATCCGTGCGAGTCCCAAATTTTTGTGTGTTATAGTCCATGCCTTCCGCCTTGGGCCCGGATGAATCCGACCTGAAATCGCCTAATATTTGTCGTGGACATCAAATATGACCTAAGAAACCATTGTCACCACCCCTCCATGACCAAATTATATTTTTTGTCATTTTAGAGCCAAAAAACTAGAAATCCAAGCGAGTCCCAAATTTTTATGTGTTATAGCCCACGCCTTCCGTCTGGGCCTGGATGGATCCGGCCTGGAATCACCTAATATTTGTTCTGGACATCAAATAAGACCTAACAAACAATAGTCACGGCCCCTCTACGACCAAATTAAATTTCTTGGCATTTTACAGCGATAAAACTGGAAATCCGCGCGAGTCCCAAATTTTCGTGTGCTATATAGCCCACGCCTTCCGCCGTGGCTCGGATGGATTTGGCCTGGAATCGCTTAATATTTGTCCTGGATATCAAATACGGCCTAAGAAACCATTGTCACTGCCCCACCATGACCAAATTACTTTCTTTGGCCTTTTACGGCCATAAAACTGTTAATCCGCGCACCCATGCCTTCTGCCGTAGGCCCGGATGGATCCAGCCTGAAATCGCCTAATATTTGTCTTGGATATCAAATACAACCTAACAAACCATAGTCACGGCCCCTACATGACCAAAATAATTTTTTGGCATTTTACAGCCATAACACTGGAAATGCGCGCGAGTCCCAAATTTTCTTGTGTTATTGCCCATGCCTTCCGCAGTGGGCCCGGATGGATTCGGCCTGGAATCGCCTAATATTTGTCCTGGACATCAAATACTTCCTAATAAACCATTGTCACCGCCCCGCCATGACCAAATTACATTTTTTGGCATTTTACTACCATAAAACTGGAAATCCGCGTGAGTCCCAAATTTTCGTGCGCTATATAGCCCACGTCTTCCTCCATGGTCCTGGATGGATCCGGCCTGGAATCGCCTAATATTTGTCTTGGACATCAAATGAGACCTAATAAAGCATAGTCACGGCCCCTCCATGACCAAATTAAATTTTTTGGCATTTTACGGCCATAAAACTGGAAATCCGCGCGAGTACCAAATTTTCGTGTGCTATATAGCCCACGCCTTCCGTCGTGGGCCCGGATGGATTCGGCTTTGAATTCCTAATATTTGTCTTGGACATCAAATACTGCCTAAGAAACTATTGTCACTGCCCCTCCATGACTAAATTACATTTTTTGGCATTTTACGGCCATAAAACTGGAAATCCGCGCCAGTCCCAAATTTTCGTGTGCTATAGCCCACGCCTTCCGCTGTGGGTTTGGATGGATCCGGCCTGGAATCGCCTAATATTTGTCCTGGACATCAAATACGACCTAAGAAACCATAGTCACCATCCTACCTTAACCAAATTACATTTTTTGGCATTTTACTACCATAAAACTGGAAATCCGCGTGAGTCCCAAATTTTGGTGCGCTATATAGCCCAAGCCTTCCTCCATGGACCCGGATGGATCCGGCCAGGAATCGCCTAATATTTGTCCTGGACATCAAATAAGACCTAAGAAACCATAGTCACGGCCCCTCCATGACCAAATTAAATTTTTTGGCATTTTACAGCCATAAAACTGGAAATCCGCGCGAGTCCCAAATTTTCGTGTGCTATATAGCCCATGCCTTCCGTCGTGGGTCCGGATGGATTCAGCCTGGAATCGCTTAATATTTGTCCTGGACATCAAATACGACCTAACAAACCATAGTCACGGCCCTTCTACAACCAAATTAATTTTTTTGGCATTATACAGCCATAAAACTGAAAATCCGCACGAGTCCCAAATTTTTGTGTGCTATATAGCTCACGCCTTCCGCCGTGGCCCGGATGGATTTGACCTGGAATCACTTAATATTTGTCCTGGATATCAAATACGTCCTAAGAAACCATTTTCACCACTGTGCATGACCAAATTACATTTTTGGCATTTTACGGCTATAAAATTGGAAATCCGCACGAGTCTCAAATTTTCTTGTGCCATAGCTCATGCCTTCCGTCGTGGGCCCGGATGGATCTGGCCTGGAATTACCTAATATTTGTCCTGGATATCAAATCAGACCTAACAAACCATAGTCACTTCCCCTACACGACCAAATAATATTTCTTGGCATTTTACAGCCATAAAACTCGAAATCCGCACGAGTCCCAAATTTTCGTGTGCTATATAGCCCACGCATTCCGCCGTGGCCCCGATGGATTCGGCCTGGAATCGCTTAATATTTGTACTGGACATCAAATACGACCTAAAAAACTATTTTCACCTCCGCCCATGACCAAATTATATTTTTTGGCATTTTACGGCTATAAAATTGGAAATCCGGGCGAGTCCCAAATTTTCGTGTGCTATATAGCCCACGCCTTCCGCCGTGGGTCCGGATGGATTTGGCCTGGAATCGCTTAATATTTGTCCTGGACATCAAATACGGCCTAAGAAACCATTGTCACCGCCCCGTCATGAACAAATTACATTTTTTGGCTTTTTACGGCCATAAAACTAGAAATCCGCGCGAGTCCCAAATTTTCGTGTGCTAATAGCCCACGCCTTCCGCTGTGGGTCTGGATGGATCTGGCCTTGAATCGCCTAATATTTATCCTGGACATCAAATACGGCCTAAGAAACCATTGTCACCGCCTTGCCATGACCAAATTAAAATTTTTGGCATTTTACGGCCAAAAAATTGGAAATTTGCGCGCTCATGCCTTCCGTCGTGGGCCCGGATGGATCCGGCCTTGAATTGCCAAATATTTGTCCTGGACATCAAATATGGCCTAAGAAACCATTTTCACCACTCCGCCATGACCAAATGACATTTTTTGGCATTTTACGGCCATAAAAGTGGAAATCCGCGCGAGTCCTAAATTTTCGTGTGCTATAGCAAACGCCTTCCACCGTGGGCCCGGATGGATCCAGCCTGGAATCGCCTAATATCTGTCTTGGACATCAAATATGACCTAAGAAACCATTTTCACCGCCCCCATGACCAAATTACATTTTTGGCATTTTACGGCTATAAAATTAGAAATCCGAGTGAGTCCCTAATTTTCGTGAGCTATAGCCCATACCTTCCGCTGTGGGCCCGGATGGATCCAGACTCGAATTGCCTTATATTTATCCTGGACATAAAATACGGCCTAAGAAACTATTGTCACCATTCCACCATGACCAAATTAAATTATTTGGCATTTTACGGCCATAAAACTGGAAATTCGCGCGCCCATGCCTTCTGTCGTGGGCCCAGATGGATCCGGCCTGGAATCGCCTAATATTTGTCCTGAACATCAAATACGGCCTAAGAAACCATTGTCACCGCCCTGCCACGACCAAATTATATTTTTTGTTATTTCACGGCCATAAAACTGGAAATTTGCGTGCCATGCCTTCTATCGTGGGCCCAAATAGATCCGGCCTGAAATCGGCTAATATTTGTCGTGGACATCAAATACGACATAAGAAACCATTGTCACTGCCCTTGCATGGATGGATCCGACCCCGAATCGCCTAATATTTGTCCTGGACATCAAATATGGTTTAAGAAACAATTTCCACCGCCCCAAAATGACCATATTATATTTTTTGGTATTTTACAGCCATAAAACTGCAAATCTGAGCGAGTCCCAAATTTTTGTGTGTTATAGCCCATGCCTTCCGCCTTGGGCCCGGATGGATCGGTCCTGGAATCGCCTAATATTTATCCCGGACATCAAATACGGCCTAAGAAACAATTTCCACTGCCCCGAAATGACAGAATTATATTTTTTGGCATTTTATAGCCATAAAACTGCAAATCCGCGCGAGCCCCAAATTTTTGTGTACTATAGCCCATGCCTTCCGCCTTGGGCCCGGATGGATCCGTCCTGGAATCGCCAAATATTTGTCCGGGGCATCAAATACGACCTAAGAAACCATTGCCACCGCCCCGAAATGACCAAATTATATTTTTTGCCATTTTATAGCCATAAAACTGCAAATCCGCACGAGTCCCAAATTTTTGTGTGCTATAGACCATGCCTTCCGCCTTGGGCCGGGATGAATCCATCCTGGAATCGCCTAATATTTGTCCCGGACATCAAATATGGCCTAAGAAACAATTTCCACCGCCCCGAAATGACCGAATTATATTTTTTGGCATTTTATAGCCATAAAACTGCAAATCCGCGCGAGTCCCAAATTTTTGTGTGCTATAGCCCATGCCTTCCGCCTTGGACCCGGATGGATCCATCCTGGAATCGCCTAACATTTGTCCCGGACATCAAATACGGCCTAAAAAACAATTTCCACCGCCCCGAAATGACCAAATTATATTTTTTGGCATTTTATAGCCATAAAACTGCAAATCTGCGCGAGCCCCAAATTTTTGTGTGCTATAGTCCATGCCTTCCGCCTCGGGCCCGGATAGATCCGTTGTTGAATCGCCTAATATTTGACACGGACATCAAATACGGCCAAAGAAACCATTTCCACCGCCCCGAAATGACCAAATTATATTTTTTGGCATTTTACAGCCATAAATCGCCTAATATTTGTCGTGGACATCAAATATGACCTAAGAAACCATTGTCACCACCCCTCCATGACCAAATTATATTTTTTGGCATTTTAGAGCCAAAAAACTAGAAATCCAAGTGAGTCCCAAATATTTGAGTGTTATAGCCCACACCTTCCGCCTGGTCTTGGATGGATCCGGCCTGGATTCGCCTAATATTTGTTCTGGACATCAAATAAGACCTAACAAACCATAGTCACGGCCCCTCCATGACCAAATTAAATTTCTTGGCATTTTACAGTGATAAAACCGGAAATCCGCGCGAGTCCCAAATTTTTGTGTGCTATATAGCTCACGCATTCTGCCGTGGCCCAGATGGATTTGTCCTGAAATCGCTTAATATTTGTTCTGGATATCAAATACGGCCTAAGAAACCATTGTCACAGCCCCACCATGACCAAATTACTTTCTTTGGCCTTTTACGGCCATAAAACTGTTAATCCGCGCACCCATGCCTTCCGCCGTAGGCCCGGATGGATCCAGCCTGGAATCGCCTAATATTTGTCCTGGACATCAAATACAACCTAACAAACCATAGTCACGGCCCCAACATGAACAATTTAATTTTTTTGGCAATTTACAGCCATAACACTGGAAATGCACGCGAGTCCCAAATATTCGTGTGTTATTGCCCACGCCTTCAGTCGTGGGCCCGGATGGATTCGGCCTGGAATTGCCTAATATTTTTCCTGGACATCAAATACTGCCTAAGAAACCATTGTCACCGCCCCGCCATGACCAAATTACATTTTTTGGCATTTTACTACCATAAAACTGGAAATCCGCGTGAGTCCCAAATTTTCGTGCGCTATATAGCCCACCCCTTCCTCCATGGTCCCGGATGGATCCGACATGGAATCGCCTAATATTTGTCCTGGACATCAGATAAGACCTAATAAAGCATAGTCACGGCCCCTCCATGACCAAATTAAATTTTTTGGCATTTTACAGCCATAAAACTGGAAATCCGCGCGAGTCCCAAATTTTCGTGTGCTATATAGCCCACGCCTTCCGTCGTGGGTCCGGATGGATTCGGCCTGGAATCGCTTAATATTTGTCCTGGACATCAAATACGACCTAACAAACCATAGTCACGGCCCCAACATGAACAATTTAATTTTTTTTGGCAATTTACAGCCATAACACTGGAAATGCGCGCGAGTCCCAAATATTCGTGTGTTATTGCCCACGCCTTCCGTCGTGGGACCGGATGGATTCGGCCTGGAATTGCCTAATATTTTTCCTTGACATCAAATACTGCCTAAGAAACCATTGTCACCGCCCCGCCATGACCAAATTACATTTTTTGGTATTTTACTACCATAAAACTTGAAATCCGCGTGAGTCCCAAATTTTCGTGCGCTATATAGCCCACGCCTTCCTCCATGGTCCCGGATGGATTCGGCATGGAATCGCCTAATATTTGTCCTGGACATCAAATAAGACCTAATAAAGAATAGTCACGACCCCTCCATGACCAAATTAAATTTTTTGGCATTTTACAGCCACAAAACTGGAAATCCGCGCGAGTCCCAAATTTTCGTGTGCTATATAGCCCACGCCTTCCGTCGTGGGTCCGGATGGATTCGGCCTGGAATCGCTTAATATTTGTCCTGGACTTCAAATACGACCTAACAAACCATAGTCACGGCCCCTCCATGACCAAATTAAATTTTTTGGCATTTTACAGCCATAACACTAGAAATGTGCGCGAGTCCCAAATTTTCGTGTGTTATTTCCCACGCCTTCCGTCGTGGGCCCGGATGGATTCGTCCTGGAATCATCTAATATTTGTCCTGGACATCAAATACTGCCTAAGAAACCATTGTCACTTCCCCTCCATGACTAAATTACATTTTTTGGCATTTTACGACCATAAAACTGGAAATCCGCACGAGTCCCAAATTTTCGTGTGCTATAGCCCACGCCTTCCGCTATGGGTCTGGATAGATCCGGCCTGGAATCGCCTAATATTTGTCATGGACATCAAATACGACCTAAGAAACCATAGTCACCATCATGCCTTGACCAAATTACATTTTTTGGCATTTTACTACCATAAAACTGGAAATCCGCGTGAGTCCCAAATTTTTGTGCGCTATATAGCCCATGCCTTCCTCCATGGACCCGGATGGATCCGGCCTGGAATCGCCTAATATTTGTCCTGTATATCAAATAAGACCTAAGAAACCATAGTCACTGCCCCTCCATGACCAAATTAAATTTTTTGGCATTTTACAGCCATAAAACTGGAAATCCGCGCGAGTCCCAAATTTTCGTGTGCTATATAGCCCACGCCTTCCGCTGTGGGTCCGGATGGATCCGGCCCCGAATCGCCTAATATTTGTCCTGGATATCAAATACGGCCTATGAAACCATTGTCACCACCCCGACATGACCATATTACAATTTTTGGCATTTTACGGCCATAAAATTGGAAATTTGCACGCCCATGCCTTCCATCGTGGGCCCTGATGGATCCGGCCTGGAATTTCCAAATATTTGTCTTGGACATCAAATACGGCCTATGAAACCATTGTCACCGCCCTGCCATGACCAAATGACAATTTTTGGCATTTAACGACCATAAAGGTGGAAATCCGCGCGAGTCCCAAATTTTCGTGAGCTATAGCAAACGCCTTCCGTCGTGGGCCCGGATGAATCCAGCCTGGAATCACCTAATATTTGTCTTGGACATCAAATATGACCTAAGAAACCATTTTCACCGCCCCCATGACCAAATTACATTTTTGGCATTTTACGGCTACAAAATTAGAAATCCGAGTGAGTCCCTAATTTTCGTGTGCTATATCCCACACCTTCTGCCGTGGGCCCGGATGGATCCAGACTCGAATCGCCTTATATTTATCCTGATCATCAAATACGGCCTAAGAAACTATTGTCACCATTCCACCATGACCAAATTAAATTTTTTGGCATTTTACGGCCATAAAACTGGAAATTCGCGCGCCCATGCCTTCCGTCGTGGGTCCAGATGGATCCGGCCTGGAATCGCCTAATATTTGTCCTGAACATCAAATACGGCCTAAAAAACCATTGTCACTGCCCTGCCACGACCAAATTATATTTTCTGCCATTTTACGGCCATAAAACTAGAAATCTGCGTGCCATGCCTTCTGCCGTGGGCCCAGATAGATCCTGCCAGAAATCGCCTAATATTTGTCATGGACATCAAATACGAACTAAGAAACCATTGTCACTGCCCTTTCAGGACCAAATTACATTTTTTGGCATTTTACAGCCAAAAAACTAGAAATCCAAGCGAGTCCCAAATTTTTGTGTGTTATATCCCACGCCTTCCGCCGTGGGCCAGGATGGATCAGACCTAGATTCGCCTAATATTTGTCCTGGACATCAAATATGACCTCAGAAACCATAGTCACGGCCCCTCCACAACCAAATTAAATTTTTTGGGATTATACAGCCATAAAACTGAAAATCCGCGCGAGTCCCAAATTTTCGTGTGTTATATAGCCCACGCCTTCCGCCGTGGCCCGGATGGATTCGGCCTGGAATCGCTTAATATTTGTCCTGGATATCAAATACGGCCTAAGAAACCATTTTCACCACCGCGCATGACCAAATTACATTTTTGGCATTTTACGGCTATAAAATTGGAAATCCGCACGAGTCCCAAATTTTCTTGTGCCATAGCTCATGCCTTCCGTCGTGGGCCCGGATGGATCTGGCCTGGAATTGCCTAATATTTGTCCTGGACATCAAATAAGACCTAACAAACCAAAGTCACTTCCCTACATGACCAAATAATATTTCTTGGCATTTTACTGCCATAAAACTCGAAATCCGCACGAGTCCCAAATTTTCGTGTGCTATATAGCCCACGCCTTCCGCCGTGGCCCGGATGGATTCGGCCTGGAATCGCTTAATATTTGTCCAGGACATCAAATACGACCCAAGAAACCATTTTCATCGCCGCCCATGACCAAATTATATTTTTTGGCATTTTATGGCTATAAAATTGGAAATCCGGGCGAGTCCCAAATTTTTGTGTGCTATATAGCCCACGCCTTCCGTCGTGGGTCCGGATGGATTCGGCCTGGAATCGCTTAATATTTGTCCTGGACATCAAATACGGCCTAAGAAACCATTGTCACCACCCCGCCATGAACAAATTACATTTTTTGGCTTTTTACGTCCATAAAACTGGAAATGCGCGCGAGTCCCAAATTTTTGTGCGCTAATAGCCCACGCCTTCCGCTGTGGGTCCGGATGGATCTGGCCCCGAATCATCTAATATTTGTCCTGGACATCAAATACGGCCTAAGAAACCATTGTCACCGCCTCGCCATGACCAAATTACAATTTTGGGCATTTTACGGCCATAAAATTGGAAATTTGCGCGCTCATGCCTTCCGTCGTGGGCCCGGATGGATCCGGCCTAGAATTGCCAAATATTTGTCCTGGACATCAAATACGGCCTAAGAAACCATTGTCACCGCCCTGCCATGACCAAATGACATTTTTTGGCATTTTACGGCCATAAAAGTGGAAATCCACGCGAGTACCAAATTTTCGTGTGCTATAGCAAACGCCTTCCGCTGTGGGCCCGGATGGATCCAGCCTGGAATCACCTAATATTTGTCTTGGACATCAAATATGACCTAAGAAACCATTTCACCGCCCCCATGACCAAATTACATTTTTGGCATTTTACGTCTATAAAATTAGAAATCCGAGTGAGTCCCTAATTTTCGTATGCTATAACCCACACCTTCCATCGTGGGCCCGGATGGATCCAGACCCGAATTGCCTTATATTTATCCTGAACATCAAATACGGCCTAAGAAACTATTGTCACCACTCCACCATGACCAAATTATATTATTTGGCATTTTACGCCCATAAAACCGGAAATTCGCGCGCCCATGCCTTCCGTCGTGGGCCCAGATGGATCCAGCCTGGAATCGCCTAATATTTGTCCTGAACATCAAATACGGCCTAAGAAACCATTGTCACCGCCCTACCACGACCAAATTATATTTTTTGCCATTTTACGGCCATAAAACTGGAAATCTGCATGCCATGCCTTCTATCGTGGGCCCAAATAGATCCGGCATGAAATCACCTAATATTTGTCGTGTACATCAAATACGACCTAAAAACCATTGTCACTGCCCTTGCATGGATGGATCCGTCCTCGAATCGCGTAATATTTGTCCTGAACATCAAATACGGTTTAAGAAACAATTTCCACCGCCCCAAAATGACCAAATTATATTTTTTGGTATTTTACAGCCATAAAACTGCAAATACGCGCGAGTACCAAATTTTTGTGTGTTTTAGCCCATGCCTTCCGCCTCGGGCCCGGATAGATACGTCGTGGAATCGCCTAATATTTGTCACGTACATCAAATACAGCCTAAGAAACCATTTCCACCGCCCCGAAATGACCAAATTATATTTTTTGGCATTTTACAGCCATAACACTGCAAATCCGCGCGAGTCCCAAATTTTTGTGTGCTATAACCCATGCCTTCCGCCTTGGGCACGGATAGATCTGTCCTGTAATCGCCTAATATTTGTCCAGACATCAAATACGACCTAAGAAACCATTGCCACCGCCCCGAAATGACCAAATTATATTTTTTGGCATTTTACAGCCATAAAACTGCAAATCCGCGCGAGTCCCAAATTTTTGTGTGCTATAGTCCATGCCTTCCGCCTTGGGCCCGGATGAATCCATCCTGGAATCGCCTAATATTTGTCCCGGACATCAAATACGGCCTAAGAAACAATTTCCACCGCCTCGAAATGACCAAATTATATTTTTTTGGCATTTTATAGCCATAAAACTGCAAATCCGCACGAGTCCCAAATTTTTGTGTCCTATAGTCCATGCCTTCCGCCTTGGGCCCGGATGAAGCCAACCTGGAATCGCCTAATATTTGTCCCGGACATCAAATACGGCCTAAGATACAATTTCCATCACCCCGAAATGACCAAATTATATTTTTTGGCATTTTATAGCCATAAAACTGCAAATCCGCGCGAGTCCCAAATTTTTGTGTGCTATAGCCCATGCCTTCCGCCTCGGGCCCGGATAGATCCGTTGTTGAATCGCCTAATATTTGACACGGACATCAAATACGGCCAAAGAAACCATTTCCACCGCCCCGAAATGACCAAATTATATTTTTTGGCATTTTACAGCCATAAAACTGCAAATCCGCGCGAGTCCCAAATTTTTGTGTGCTATAGTCCATGCCTTCCGCCTTGGGCCCGGATAAATCCACCCTAGAATCGCCTAATATTTGTCTCGGACATCAAATACGGCCTAAGAAACAATTTCCACCGCCCCGAAATGACCAAATTATATTTTTTGGCTTTTTATAACCATATAACTGCAAATTCGCGCGAGTCCCAAATTTTTGTGTGCTATATTTCATGCCTTCCGCCTTGGGCCCGGATCAATCCATCCTGGAATCGCCTAATATTTGTCCCGGACAATAAATACGGCCTAAGAAACAATTTCCACCGCCCCGAAATGACCAAATTATATTTTTTTGCATTTTATAGCCATAAAACTGCAAATACGCGCGAGTACCAAATTTTTGTGTGTTTTAGCCCATGCCTTTCGCCTCGGGCCCGGATAGATCCGTCGTGAAATCGCCTAATATTTGTCACGGACATCAAATACGGCCTAAGAAACCATTTCCACCGCCCTGAAATGACCAAATTATATTTTTTGGCATTTTACAGCCATAAAACTGCAAATTCGTGCGAGTCCCAAATTTTTGTGTGCTATAGCCCATGCCTTCATCCTTGGGCCCAGATGGATCCGTCCTAGAATTGCCTAATATTTGTCCCGGGCATCAAATAGGACCTAAGAAACCATTGCCACCGCCCCGAAATGACCAAATTATATTTTTTGGCATTTTATAGCCATAAAACTGCAAATTCGCGTGAGTCCCAAATTTTTGTGTGCTATAGTCCATGCCTTCTGCATTGGGCCCGGATGGATCTGTCCTGGAATCGCCAAATATTTCTCCCGGACATCAAATACGGCCTAAGAAACCATTTCTACCGCCCCGAAATGACCAAATTATAGTTTTTGGCATTTTACAGCCATAAAACTGCAAATCCGCGCGAGTCCCAAATTTTTATGTGCTATAGCCCATGCCTTCCGCCTTGGGCCCGGATGGATCCGTCGTGGAATCGCCTAATATTTGTCCCGGACATCAAATACGGCCTAAGAAACAATTTCCACCCACTCGAAATGACCACATTATATTAAACTGCAAATCCGCGCGAGTCCCAAATTTTTGTGTGCTATAGTCCATGCCTTCCGCCTTGGGCCCGGATGAATCCATCCTGGAATCGCCTAATATTTGTCCCAGACATCAAATACGGCCTAAGAAACAATTTCCATCGCCCCGAAATGACCAAATTATATTTTTTGGCATTTTATAGCCATAAAACTGCAAATCCGCGCGAGTCCCAAATTTTTGTGTGCTATAGCCCATGCCTTCCGTCTCGGGCCCGGATAGATCCGTTGTTGAATCGCCTAATATTTGACACGGACATCAAATACGGCCAAAGAAACCATTTCCACCGCCCCGAAATGACCAAATTATATTTTTTGGCATTTTACAGCCATAAAACTGCAAATCCGCGCGAGTCCCAAATTTTTGTGTGCTATAGTCCATGCCTTCCGCCTTGGGCCCGGATGAATCCATCCTGGAATCGCCTAATATTTGTCCCAGACATCAAATACGGCCTAAGAAACAATTTCCACCGCCCCGAAATGACCAAATTATATTTTTTTGGCATTTTATAGCCATATAACTGCAAATCCGCGCGAGTCCCAAATTTTTGTGTGCTATAGTCCATGCCTTCCGCCTTGGGCCCGGATGAATCCATCCTGGAATCGCCTAATATTTGTTCCGGACAAT
Organism: Nicotiana sylvestris; assembly: GCF_000393655.2. Taxonomy (NCBI): domain Eukaryota; kingdom Viridiplantae; phylum Streptophyta; class Magnoliopsida; order Solanales; family Solanaceae; genus Nicotiana; species Nicotiana sylvestris. Next base: position 167,789 of record NW_027184341.1, on the reverse strand, counting down.
AAATACGGCCTAAGAAACAATTTCTACCGCCCCGAAATGACCAAATTATATTTTTTGGCATTTTATAGCCATAAACCTGCAAATACGTGCGAGTACCAAATTTTTGTGTGTTTTATCCCATGCCTTCCGCCTCGGGCCCGGATAGATCCGTCGTGAAATCGCCTAATATTTGTCACGGACATCAAATACGGCCTAAGAAACCATTTCCACCGCCCTGAAATGACCAAATTATATTTTTTGGCATTTTACAGCCATAAAACTGCAAATTCGCGCGAGTACCAAATGTTTGTGTGTTTTAGCCCATGCCTTCCGCCTCGGGCCCGGATAGATCCGTCGTGAAATCGCCTAATATTTGTCACGGACATCAAATACGGCCTAAGAAACCATTTCCACCGCCCTGAAATGACCAAATTATATTTTTTGGCATTTTACAGCCATAAAACTGCAAATTCGCGCGAGTCCCAAATTTTTGTGTGCTATAGCCCATGCCTTCATCCTTGGGCCCGGATGGATCCGTCCTGGAATTGCCTAATATTTGTCCCGGGCATCAAATAGGACCTAAGAAACCATTGCCACCGCCCCGAAATGACCAAATTATATTTTTTGGCATTTTACAGCCATAAAACTGCAAATCCGCACGAGTCCCAAATTTTTGTGTGCTATAGTCCATGCCTTCCGCATTGGGCCCGGATGGATCTGTCCTGGAATCGCCAAATAATTGTCCCGGACATCAAATACGGCCTAAGAAACCATTTCCACCGCCCCTAAATGACCAAATTATATTTTTTGGCATTTTACAGCCATAAAACTGCAAATCCGCGCGAGTCCCAAATTTTTGTGTGCTATAGTCCATGCCTTCCGCCTTGGGCCCGGATGAATCCATCCTGGAATCGCCTAATATTTGTCCCGGACATCAAATACGGCCTAAGAAACAATTTCCACCTCCTCGAAATGACCAAATTATATTTTTTTGGCATTTTATAGCCATAAAACTGCAAATCCGCGCGAGTCCCAAATTTTTGTGTGCTATAGCCCATGCCTTCATCCTTGGGCCCGGATGGATCCGTCCTAGAATTGCCTAATATTTGTCCCGGACATCAAATAGGACCTAAGAAACCATTGCCACCGCCCCGAAATGACCAAATTATATTTTTTGGCATTTTATAGCCATAAAACTGCAAATCCGCGTGAGTCCCAAATTTTTGTGTGCTATAGTCCATGCCTTCTGGCTTGGGCCCGGATGGATCTGTCCTGGAATCGCCTAATATTTGTCCCGGACATCAAATACGGCCTAAGAAACCATTTCCACCGCCCCTAAATGACCAAATTATATTTTTTGGCATTTTACAGCCATAAAACTGCAAATCTGCGCGAGTCCCAAATTTTTGTGTGCTATAGTCCATGCCTTCCGCCTTGGGCACGGATGAATCCATCCTGGAATCGCCTAATATTTGTCCCGGACATCAAATACGGCCTAAGAAACAATTTCCACCACCCCGAAATGACCAAATTATATTTTTTGGCATTTTATATCCATAAAACTGCAAATCCGCGCGAGTCCCAAATTTTTGTGTGCTATAGTCCATGCCTTCCGCCTTGGGCCCAGATGAATCCGTCCTGGAATCGCCTAATATTTGTCCCGAACATCAAATACGACCTAAGAAACCATTGCCACCGCCCCGAAATGACCAAATTATATTTTTTGGCATTTTATAGCCATAAAACTGAAAATCCGCGTGAGTCCCAAATTTTTGTGTGCTATAGTCCATGCCTTCTATCTTGGGCCCGGAAGGATCTGTCCTGGAATCGCCTAATATTTGTCCCGGACATCAAATACGGCCTAAGAAACCATTTCCACCGCCCCTAAATGACCAAATTATATTTTTTTGCATTTTACAGCCATAAAACTGCAAATCCGCGCGAGTCCCAAATTTTGGTGTGCTATAGTCCATGCCTTCCGCCTTGGGCCCGGATGAATCCATCCTGGAATCGCTTAATATTTGTCCCGGACATCAAATACGGCCTAAGAAAAAATTTCCACCACCCCGAAATGACCAAATTATATTTTTTGGCATTTTATATCCATAAAACTGCAAATCCGCGCGAGTCCCAAATTTTTGTGTGCTAAAGCCCATGCCTTCCGCCTCGGGCCCGGATAGATCCATTGTTGAATCGCCTAATATTTGACACGGACATCAAATACGGCCAAAGAAACCATTGCCACCGCCCCGAAATGACCAAATTATATTTTTTGGCATTTTATAGCCATAAAATTGCAAATCCGCGTGAGTCCCAAATTTTTGTGTGCTATAAGCCATGCCTTCTATCTTGGGCCCAGATGGATCTGTCCTGGAATCGCCTAATATTTGTCCCGGACATCAAATACGGCCTAAGAAAACATTTCCACCGCCCCTAAATGACCAAATTATATTTTTTTGCATTTTACAGCCATAAAACTGCAAATCCGCGCGAGTCCGAAATTTTTGTGTGCTATAGCCCATGCCTTCATCCTTGGGCCCGGATGGATCCGTCCTAGAATTGCCTAATATTTGTCCCGGACATCAAATAGGACCTAAGAAACCATTGCCACCGCCCCGAAATGACCAAATTATATTTTTTGGCATTTTATAGCCATAAAACTGCAAATCCGCGTGAGTCCCAAATTTTTGTGTGCTATAGTCCATGCCTTCTGGCTTGGGCCCGGATGGATCTGTCCTGGAATCGCCTAATATTTGTCCCGGACATCAAATACGGCCTAAGAAACCATTTCCACCGCCCCTAAATGACCAAATTATATTTTTTGGCATTTTACAGCCATAAAACTGCAAATCTGCGCGAGTCCCAAATTTTTGTGTGCTATAGTCCATGCCTTCCGCCTTGGGCACGGATGAATCCATCCTGGAATCGCCTAATATTTGTCCCGGACATCAAATACGGCCTAAGAAACAATTTCCACCGCCCCGAAATGACCAAATTATATTTTTTGGCTTTTTATAGCCATATAACTGCAAATTCGCGCGAGTCCCAAATTTTTGTGTGCTATAGTCCATGCCTTCCGCCTTGGGCCCGGATGAATCCATCCTGGAATCGCCTAATATTTGTCCCGGACAATAAATACGGCCTAAGAAACAATTTCCACCACCCCGAAATGACCAAATTATATTTTTTTGCATTTTATAGCCATAAAACTGCAAATACGCGCGAGTACCAAATTTTTGTGTGTTTTAGCCCATGCCTTTCGCCTCGGGCCCGGATAGATCCGTCGTGAAATCGCCTAATATTTGTCACGGACATCAAATACGGCCTAAGAAACCATTTCCACCGCCCTGAAATGACCAAATTATATTTTTTGGCATTTTACAGCCATAAAACTGCAAATTCGTGCGAGTCCCAAATTTTTGTGTGCTATAGCCCATGCCTTCATCCTTGGGCCCAGATGGATCCGTCCTAGAATTGCCTAATATTTGTCCCGGGCATCAAATAGGACCTAAGAAACCATTGCCACCGCCCCGAAATGACCAAATTATATTTTTTGGCATTTTATAGCCATAAAACTACAAATCCGCGTGAGTCCCAAATTTTTGTGTGCTATAGTCCATGCCTTCTGCATTGGGCCCGGATGGATCCGTCCTGGAATCGCCAAATATTTCTCCCGGACATCAAATACGGCCTAAGAAACCATTTCCACCGCCCCGAAATGACCAAATTATAGTTTTTGGCATTTTACAGCCATAAAACTGCAAATCCGCGCGAGTCCCAAATTTTTATGTGCTATATCCCATGCCTTCCGCCTTGGGCCCGGATGGATCCGTCGTGGAATCGCCTAATATTTGTCCCGGACATCAAATACGGCATAAGAAACAATTTCAACCCACTCGAAATGACCACATTATATTTTTTGGCATTTTACAGCCATAAAACTGCAAATCCGCGCGAGTCCCAAATTTTTGTGTGCTATAGCCCATGCCTTCCGCCTTAGGCCCGGATGGATCCGTCGTGGAATCGCCTAATATTTGTCCCGGACATCAAATACGGCCTAAGAAACAATTTCCACCCACTCGAAATGACCACATTATATTTTTCGGCATTTTATAGCCATAAAACTGCAAATACGCGCGAGTACCAAATTTTTGTGTGTTTTAGCCCATGCCTTCCGCCTCGGGCCCGGATAGATCCGTCGTGAAATCGCCTAATATTTGTCACGGACATCAAATACGGCCTAAGAAACCATTTCCACCGCCCTGAAATGACCAAATTATATTTTTTGGCATTTTACAGCCATAAAACTGCAAATTCGCGCGAGTCCCAAATTTTTGTGTGCTATAGCCCATGCCTTCATCCTTGGGCCCGGATGGATCCGTCCTAGAATTGCCTAATATTTGTCCCGGGCATCAAATAGGACCTAAGAAACCATTGCCACCGCCCCGAAATGACCAAATTATATTTTTTGGCATTTTATAGCTATAAAACTGCAAATCCGCGTGAGTCCCAAATTTTTGTGTGCTATAGTCCATGCCTTCTGCATTGGGCCCGGATGGATCTGTCCTAGAATCGCCAAATATTTGTCCCGGACATCAAATACGGCCTAAGAAACCATTTCCACCGCCCCTAAATGACCAAATTATATTTTTTGGCATTTTACAGCCATAAAACTGCAAATCCGCGCGAGTCCCAAATTTTTGTGTGCTATAGTCCATGCCTTCCGCCTTGGGCCCGGATGAATCCATCCTGGAATAGCCTAATATTTGTCCCGGACATCAAATACGGCCTAAGAAACAATTTCCACCTCCTCGAAATGACCAAATTATATTTTTTTGGCATTTTATAGCCATAAAACTGCAAATCCGCGCGAGTCCCAAATTTTTGTGTGCTATAGCCCATGCCTTCATCCTTGGGCCCGGATGGATCCGTCCTAGAATTGCCTAATATTTGTCCCGGACATCAAATACGGCCTAAGAAACAATTTCCATCGCCCCGAAATGACCAAATTATATTTTTTGGCATTTTATAGCCATAAAACTGCAAATCCGCGCGAGTCCCAAATTTTTGTGTGCTATAGCCCATGCCTTCCGTCTCGGGCCCGGATAGATCCGTTGTTGAATCGCCTAATATTTGACACGGACATCAAATACGGCCAAAGAAACCATTTCCACCGCCCCGAAATGACCAAATTATATTTTTTGGCATTTTACAGCCATAAAACTGCAAATCCGCGCGAGTCCCAAATTTTTGTGTGCTATAGTCCATGCCTTCCGCCTTGGGCCCGGATGAATCCATCCTGGAATAGCCTAATATTTGTCCCGGACATCAAATACGGCCTAAGAAACAATTTCCACCTCCTCGAAATGACCAAATTATATTTTTTGGCATTTTATAGCCATAAAACTGCAAATTCGCGTGAGTCCCAAATTTTTGTGTGCTATAGTCCATGCCTTCTGCATTGGGCCCGGATGGATCTGTCCTGGAATCGCCAAATATTTGTCCCGGACATCAAATACGGCCTAAGAAACAATTTCCACCCACTCGAAATGACCACATTATATTTTTTGGCATTTTACAGCCATAAAACTGCAAATCCGCGCGAGTCCCAAATTTTTATGTGCTATAGCCCATGCCTTCCGCCTTGGGCCCGGATGGATCCGTCGTGGAATCGCCTAATATTTGTCCCGGACATCAAATACGGCATAAGAAACAATTTCCACCCACTCGAAATGACCACATTATATTTTTTTGGCATTTTACAGCCATAAAACTGCAAATCCGCGCGAGTCCCAAATTTTTGTGTGCTATAGCCCATGCCTTCCGCCTTGGGCCCGGATGGATCCGTCGTGGAATCGCCTAATATTTGTCCCGGACATCAAATACGGCCTATGAAACCATTTCCACCGCCCCGAAATGACCAAATTATATTTTTCGGCATTTTATAGCCATAAAACTGCAAATACGCGCGAGTACCAAATTTTTGTGTGTTTTAGCCCATGCCTTCCGCCTCGGGCCCGGATAGATCCGTCGTGAAATCGCCTAATATTTGTCACGGACATCAAATACGGCCTAAGAAACCATTTCCACCGCCCTGAAATGACCAAATTATATTTTTTGGCATTTTACAGCCATAAAACTGCAAATTCGCGCGAGTCCCAAATTTTTGTGTGCTATAGCCCATGCCTTCATCCTTGGGCCCGGATGGATCCGTCCTAGAATTGCCTAATATTTGTCCCGGGCATCAAATAGGACCTAAGAAACCATTGCCACCGCCCCGAAATGACCAAATTATATTTTTTGGCATTTTATAGCTATAAAACTGCAAATCCGCGTGAGTCCCAAATTTTTGTGTGCTATAGTCCATGCCTTCTGCATTGGGCCCGGATGGATCTGTCCTGGAATCGCCTAATATTTGTCCCGGACATCAAATACGGCCTAAGAAACCATTTCCACCGCCCCTAAATGACCAAATTATATTTTTTGGCATTTTACAGCCATAAAACTGCAAATCCGCGCGAGTCCCAAATTTTTGTGTGCTATAGTCCATGCCTTCCGCCTTGGGCCCGGATGAATCCATCCTGGAATAGCCTAATATTTGTCCCGGACATCAAATACGGCCTAAGAAACAATTTCCACCTCCTCGAAATGACCAAATTATATTTAACTGCAAATCCGCGCGAGTCCCAAATTTTTGTGTGCTATAGTCCATGCCTTCCGCCTTGGGCCCGGATGAATCCATCCTGGAATCGCCTAATATTTGTCCCAGACATCAAATACGGCCTAAGAAACAATTTCCATCGCCCCGAAATGACCAAATTATATTTTTTGGCATTTTATAGCCATAAAACTGCAAATCCGCGCGAGTCCCAAATTTTTGTGTGCTATAGCCCATGCCTTCCGTCTCGGGCCCGGATAGATCCGTTGTTGAATCGCCTAATATTTGACACGGACATCAAATACGGCCAAAGAAACCATTTCCACCGCCCCGAAATGACCAAATTATATTTTTTGGCATTTTACAGCCATAAAACTGCAAATCCGCGCGAGTCCCAAATTTTTGTGTGCTATAGTCCATGCCTTCCGCCTTGGGCCCGGATGAATCCATCCTGGAATCGCCTAATATTTGTCCCAGACATCAAATACGGCCTAAGAAACAATTTCCACCGCCCCGAAATGACCAAATTATATTTTTTTGGCATTTTATAGCCATATAACTGCAAATCCGCGCGAGTCCCAAATTTTTGTGTGCTATAGTCCATGCCTTCCGCCTTGGGCCCGGATGAATCCATCCTGGAATCGCCTAATATTTGTTCCGGACAATAAATACGGCCTAAGAAACAATTTCTACCGCCCCGAAATGACCAAATTATATTTTTTGGCATTTTATAGCCATAAACCTGCAAATACGTGCGAGTACCAAATTTTTGTGTGTTTTATCCCATGCCTTCCGCCTCGGGCCCGGATAGATCCGTCGTGAAATCGCCTAATATTTGTCACGGACATCAAATACGGCCTAAGAAACCATTTCCACCGCCCTGAAATGACCAAATTATATTTTTTGGCATTTTACAGCCATAAAACTGCAAATTCGCGCGAGTACCAAATGTTTGTGTGTTTTAGCCCATGCCTTCCGCCTCGGGCCCGGATAGATCCGTCGTGAAATCGCCTAATATTTGTCACGGACATCAAATACGGCCTAAGAAACCATTTCCACCGCCCTGAAATGACCAAATTATATTTTTTGGCATTTTACAGCCATAAAACTGCAAATTCGCGCGAGTCCCAAATTTTTGTGTGCTATAGCCCATGCCTTCATCCTTGGGCCCGGATGGATCCGTCCTGGAATTGCCTAATATTTGTCCCGGGCATCAAATAGGACCTAAGAAACCATTGCCACCGCCCCGAAATGACCAAATTATATTTTTTGGCATTTTACAGCCATAAAACTGCAAATCCGCACGAGTCCCAAATTTTTGTGTGCTATAGTCCATGCCTTCCGCATTGGGCCCGGATGGATCTGTCCTGGAATCGCCAAATAATTGTCCCGGACATCAAATACGGCCTAAGAAACCATTTCCACCGCCCCTAAATGACCAAATTATATTTTTTGGCATTTTACAGCCATAAAACTGCAAATCCGCGCGAGTCCCAAATTTTTGTGTGCTATAGTCCATGTCTTCCGCCTTGGGCCCGGATGAATCCATCCTGGAATCGCCTAATATTTGTCCCGGACATCAAATACGGCCTAAGAAACAATTTCCACCTCCTCGAAATGACCAAATTATATTTTTTTGGCATTTTATAGCCATAAAACTGCAAATCCGCGCGAGTCCCAAATTTTTGTGTGCTATAGCCCATGCCTTCATCCTTGGGCCCGGATGGATCCGTCCTAGAATTGCCTAATATTTGTCCCGGACATCAAATAGGACCTAAGAAACCATTGCCACCGCCCCGAAATGACCAAATTATATTTTTTGGCATTTTATAGCCATAAAACTGCAAATCCGCGTGAGTCCCAAATTTTTGTGTGCTATAGTCCATGCCTTCTGGCTTGGGCCCGGATGGATCTGTCCTGGAATCGCCTAATATTTGTCCCGGACATCAAATACGGCCTAAGAAACCATTTCCACCGCCCCTAAATGACCAAATTATATTTTTTGGCATTTTACAGCCATAAAACTGCAAATCTGCGCGAGTCCCAAATTTTTGTGTGCTATAGTCCATGCCTTCCGCCTTGGGCACGGATGAATCCATCCTGGAATCGCCTAATATTTGTCCCGGACATCAAATACGGCCTAAGAAACAATTTCCACCACCCCGAAATGACCAAATTATATTTTTTGGCATTTTATATCCATAAAACTGCAAATCCGCGCGAGTCCCAAATTTTTGTGTGCTATAGTCCATGCCTTCCGCCTTGGGCCCAGATGAATCCGTCCTGGAATCGCCTAATATTTGTCCCGAACATCAAATACGACCTAAGAAACCATTGCCACCGCCCCGAAATGACCAAATTATATTTTTTGGCATTTTATAGCCATAAAACTGAAAATCCGCGTGAGTCCCAAATTTTTGTGTGCTATAGTCCATGCCTTCTATCTTGGGCCCGGAAGGATCTGTCCTGGAATCGCCTAATATTTGTCCCGGACATCAAATACGGCCTAAGAAACCATTTCCACCGCCCCTAAATGACCAAATTATATTTTTTTGCATTTTACAGCCATAAAACTGCAAATCCGCGCGAGTCCCAAATTTTGGTGTGCTATAGTCCATGCCTTCCGCCTTGGGCCAGGATGAATCCATCCTGGAATCGCTTAATATTTGTCCCGGACATCAAATACGGCCTAAGAAAAAATTTCCACCACCCCGAAATGACCAAATTATATTTTTTGGCATTTTATATCCATAAAACTTCAAATCCGCGCGAGTCCCAAATTTTTGTGTGCTAAAGCCCATGCCTTCCGCCTCGGGCCCGGATAGATCCATTGTTGAATCGCCTAATATTTGACACGGACATCAAATACGGCCAAAGAAACCATTGCCACCGCCCCGAAATGACCAAATTATATTTTTTGGCATTTTATAGCCATAAAACTGCAAATCCGCGTGAGTCCCAAATTTTTGTGTGCTATAAGCCATGCCTTCTATCTTGGGCCCAGATGGATCTGTCCTGGAATCGCCTAATATTTGTCCCGGACATCAAATACGGCCTAAGAAAACATTTCCACCGCCCCTAAATGACCAAATTATATTTTTTTGCATTTTACAGCCATAAAACTGCAAATCCGCGCGAGTCCGAAATTTTTGTGTGCTATAGCCCATGCCTTCATCCTTGGGCCCGGATGGATCCGTCCTAGAATTGCCTAATATTTGTCCCGGACATCAAATAGGACCTAAGAAACCATTGCCACCGCCCCGAAATGACCAAATTATATTTTTTGGCATTTTATAGCCATAAAACTGCAAATCCGCGTGAGTCCCAAATTTTTGTGTGCTATAGTCCATGCTTTCTAGCTTGGGCCCGGATGGATCTGTCCTGGAATCGCCTAATATTTGTCCCGGACATCAAATACGGCCTAAGAAACCATTTCCACCGCCCCTAAATGACCAAATTATATTTTTTGGCATTTTACAGCCATAAAACTGCAAATCTGCGCGAGTCCCAAATTTTTGTGTGCTATAGTCCATGCCTTCCGCCTTGGGCACGGATGAATCCATCCTGGAATCGCCTAATATTTGTCCCGGACATCAAATACGGCCTAAGAAACAATTTCCACCACCCCGAAATGACCAAATTATATTTTTTGGCATTTTATATCCATAAAACTGCAAATCCGCGCGAGTCCCAAATTTTTGTGTGCTATAGTCCATGCCTTCCGCCTTGGGCCCAGATGAATCCGTCCTGGAATCGCCTAATATTTGTCCCGAACATCAAATACGACCTAAGAAACCATTGCCACCGCCCCGAAATGACCAAATTATATTTTTGGCATTTTATAGCCATAAAACTGAAAATCCGCGTGAGTCCCAAATTTTTGTGTGCTATAGTCCATGCCTTCTATCTTGGGCCCGGAAGGATCTGTCCTGGAATCGCCTAATATTTGTCCCGGACATCAAATACGGCCTAAGAAACCATTTCCACCGCCCCTAAATGACCAAATTATATTTTTTTGCATTTTACAGCCATAAAACTGCAAATCCGCGCGAGTCCCAAATTTTGGTGTGCTATAGTCCATGCCTTCCGCCTTGGGCCCGGATGAATCCATCCTGGAATCGCTTAATATTTGTCCCGGACATCAAATACGGCCTAAGAAAAAATTTCCACCACCCCGAAATGACCAAATTATATTTTTTGGCATTTTATATCCATAAAACTGCAAATCCGCGCGAGTCCCAAATTTTTGTGTGCTAAAGCCCATGCCTTCCGCCTCGGGCCCGGATAGATCCATTGTTGAATCGCCTAATATTTGACACGGACATCAAATACGGCCAAAGAAACCATTGCCACCGCCCCGAAATGACCAAATTATATTTTTTGGCATTTTATAGCCATAAAACTGCAAATCCGCGTGAGTCCCAAATTTTTGTGTGCTATAAGCCATGCCTTCTATCTTGGGCCCAGATGGATCTGTCCTGGAATCGCCTAATATTTGTCCCGGACATCAAATACGGCCTAAGAAAACATTTCCACCGCCCCTAAATGACCAAATTATATTTTTTTGCATTTTACAGCCATAAAACTGCAAATCCGCGCGATTCCGAAATTTTTGTGTGCTATAGCCCATGCCTTCATCCTTGGGCCCGGATGGATCCATCCTAGAATTGCCTAATATTTGTCCCGGACATCAAATAGGACCTAAGAAACCATTGCCACCGCCCCGAAATGACCAAATTATATTTTTTGGCATTTTATAGCCATAAAACTGCAAATCCGCGTGAGTCCCAAATTTTTGTGTGCTATAGTCCATGCCTTCTGGCTTGGGCCCGGATGGATCTGTCCTGGAATCGCCTAATATTTGTCCCGGACATCAAATACGGCCTAAGAAACCATTTCCACCGCCCCTAAATGACCAAATTATATTTTTTGGCATTTTACAGCCATAAAACTGCAAATCTGCGCGAGTCCCAAATTTTTGTGTGCTATAGTCCATGCCTTCCGCCTTGGGCACGGATGAATCCATCCTGGAATCGCCTAATATTTGTCCGGGAACATCAAATACGGCCTAAGAAACAATTTCCACCACCCCGAAATGACCAAATTATATTTTTTGGCATTTTATATCCATAAAACTGCAAATCCGCGCGAGTCCCAAATTTTTGTGTGCTATAGTCCATGCCTTCCGCCTTGGGCCCAGATGAATCCGTCCTGGAATCGCCTAATATTTGTCCCGAACATCAAATACGACCTAAGAAACCATTGCCACCGCCCCGAAATGACCAAATTATATTTTTTGGCATTTTATAGCCATAAAACTGAAAATCCGCGTGAGTCCCAAATTTTTGTGTGCTATAGTCCATGCCTTCTATCTTGGGCCCGGAAGGATCTGTCCTGGAATCGCCTAATATTTGTCCCGGACATCAAATACGGCCTAAGAAACCATTTCCACCGCCCCTAAATGACCAAATTATATTTTTTTGCATTTTACAGCCATAAAACTGCAAATCCGCGCGAGTCCCAAATTTTGGTGTGCTATAGTCCATGCCTTCCGCCTTGGGCCCGGATGAATCCATCCTGGAATCGCTTAATATTTGTCCCGGACATCAAATACGGCCTAAGAAAAAATTTCCACCACCCCGAAATGACCAAATTATATTTTTTGGCATTTTATATCCATAAAACTGCAAATCCGCGCGAGTCCCAAATTTTTGTGTGCTAAAGCCCATGCCTTCCGCCTCGGGCCCGGATAGATCCATTGTTGAATCGCCTAATATTTGACACGGACATCAAATACGGCCAAAGAAACCATTGCCACCGCCCCGAAATGACCAAATTATATTTTTTGGCATTTTATAGCTATAAAACTGCAAATCCGCGTGAGTCCCAAATTTTTGTGTGCTATAAGCCATGCCTTCTATCTTGGGCCCAGATGGATCTGTCCTGGAATCGCCTAATATTTGTCCCGGACATCAAATACGGCCTAAGAAAACATTTCCACCGCCCCTAAATGACCAAATTATATTTTTTTGCATTTTACAGCCATAAAACTGCAAATCCGCGCGAGTCCGAAATTTTTGTGTGCTATAGCCCATGCCTTCATCCTTGGGCCCGGATGGATCCGTCCTAGAATTGCCTAATATTTGTCCCGGACATCAAATAGGACCTAAGAAACCATTGCCACCGCCCCGAAATGACCAAATTATATTTTTTGGCATTTTATAGCCATAAAACTGCAAATCCGCGTGAGTCCCAAATTTTTGTGTGCTATAGTCCATGCCTTCTGGCTTGGGCCCGGATGGATCTGTCCTGGAATCGCCTAATATTTGTCCCGGACATCAAATACGGCCTAAGAAACCATTTCCACCGCCCCTAAATGACCAAATTATATTTTATGGCATTTTACAGCAATAAAACTGCAAATCTGCGCGAGTCCCAAATTTTTGTGTGCTATATTCCATGCCTTCCGCCTTGGGCACGGATGAATCCATCCTGGAATCGCCTAATATTTGTCCCGGACATCAAATACGGCCTAAGAAACAATTTCCACCACCCCGAAATGACCAAATTATATTTTTTGGCATTTTATATCCATAAAACTGCAAATCCGCGCGAGTCCCAAATTTTTGTGTGCTATAGTCCATGCCTTCCGCCTTGGGCCCAAATGAATCCGTCCTGGAATCGCCTAATATTTGTCCCGAACATCAAATACGACCTAAGAAACCATTGCCACCGCCCCGAAATGACCAAATTATATTTTTTGGCATTTTATAGCCATAAAACTGAAAATCCGCGTGAGTCCCAAATTTTTGTGTGCTATAGTCCATGCCTTCTATCTTGGGCCCGGAAGGATCTGTCCTGGAATCGCCTAATATTTGTCCCGGACATCAAATACGGCCTAAGAAACCATTTCCACCGCCCCTAAATGACCAAATTATATTTTTTTGCATTTTACAGCCATAAAACTGCAAATCCGCGCGAGTCCCAAATTTTGGTGTGCTATAGTCCATGCCTTCCGCCTTGGGCCCGGATGAATCCATCCTGGAATCGCTTAATATTTGTCCCGGACATCAAATACGGCCTAATAAAAAATTTCCACCACCCCGAAATGACCAAATTATATTTTTTGGCATTTTATATCCATAAAACTGCAAATCCGCGCGAGTCCCAAATTTTTGTGTGCTAAAGCCCATGCCTTCCGCCTCGGGCCCGGATAGATCCATTGTTGAATCGCCTAATATTTGACACGGACATCAAATACGGCCAAAGAAACCATTGCCACCGCCCCGAAATGACCAAATTATATTTTTTGGCATTTTATAGCCATAAAACTGCAAATCCGCGTGAGTCCCAAATTTTTGTGTGCTATAGTCCATGCCTTCTATCTTGGGCCCGGAAGGATCTGTCCTGGAATCGCCTAATATTTGTCCCGGACATCAAATACGGCCTAAGAAACCATTTCCACCGCCCCTAAATGACCAAATTATATTTTTTTGCATTTTACAGCCATAAAACTGCAAATCCGCGCGAGTCCGAAATTTTTGTGTGCTATAGTCCATGCCTTCCGCCTTGGGCCCGGATGAATCCATCCTGGAATCGCCTAATATTTGTCCCGGACATCAAATACGGCCTAAGAAACAATTTCCATCGCCCGAAATGACCAAATTATATTTTTTGGCATTTTATAGCCATAAAACTGCAAATCCGCGCAAGTCCCAAATTTTTGTGTGTTATAGCCCATGTCTTCCGCCTCGGGCCCGGATAGATCCGTTGTTGAATCGCCTAATATTCGTCACGGACATCAAATACGGCCAAAGAAACCATTTCCACCGCCCCGAAATGACCAAATTATATTTTTTGGCATTTTACAGCCATAAAACTGCAAATCCGCGCGAGTCCCAAATTTTGGTGTGCTATAGTCCATACCTTCCGCCTTGGGCCCGGATGAATCCACCCTGGAATCGCTTAATATATGGCCCGGACATCAAATACGGCCTAAGAAACAATTACCGCCCCGAAATGACCAAATTATATTTTTTTTTTATAGCCATAAAACTGCAAATCCGCGCGAGTCCCAAATTTTTGTGTGCTATAGTCCATGTCTTCCGCCTTGGGCCCGGATGAATCCATCCTGGAATCGGCTAATATTTGTCCCGGACAATAAATACGGCCTAAGAAACAATTTCCACCACCCCGAAATGACCAAATTATATTTTTTGGCATTATATAGCCATAAAACTGCAAATACGCGCGAGTACCAAATTTTTGTGTGTTTTAGCCCATGTCTTCCGCCTCGGGCCTGGATAGATCAGTCGTGGAATCGCCTAATATTTCTCACGGACATCAAATACGGCCTAAGAAACCATTTCCATCGCCCCGAAATGACCAAATTATATTTTTTGGCATTTTACAGCCATAAAACTACAAATCCGCGCGAGTCCCAAATTTTTGTGTGCTATAGTCCATGCCTTCCGCCTTGGGCCCGGATGGATCCGTCCTGGAATCGCCTAATATTTGTCCCGGACATCAAATACGGCCTAAGAAATAATTTCCACCGCCCCGAAATGACCAAATTATATTTTTTGGCATTTTATAGCCATAAAACTGCAAATCCGCGCGAGTCCGAAATTTTTGTGTGCTATAGTCCATGCCTTCCGCCTTGGGCCCGGATGAATCCATCCTGGAATCGCCTAATATTTGTCCCGAACATCAAATACGGCCTAAGAAACAATTTCCATCGCCCCGAAATGACCAAATTATATTTTTTGGCATTTTATAGCCATAAAACTGCAAATCCGCGCGAGTCCCAAATTTTTGTGTGTTATAGCCCATGTCTTCCGCCTCGGGCCCGGATAGATCCGTTGTTGAATCGCCTAATATTTGTCACGGACATCAAATACGGCCAAAGAAACCATTTCCACCGCCCCGAAATGACCAAATTATATTTTTTGGCATTTTACAGCCATAAAACTGCAAATCCGCGCGAGTCCCAAATTTTGGTGTGCTATAGTCCATACCTTCCGCCTTAGGCCCGGATGAATCCACCCTGGAATCGCCTAATATATGTCCCGGACATCAAATACGGCCTAAGAAACAATTACCGCCCCGAAATGACCAAATTATATTTTTTGGCATTTTATAGCCATAAAACTGCAAATCCGCGCGAGTCCCAAATTTTTGTGTGCTATAGTCCATGTCTTCCGCCTTGGGCCCGGATGAATCCATCCTGGAATCGGCTAATATTTGTCCCGGACAATAAATACGGCCTAAGAAACAATTTCCACCACCCCGAAATGACCAAATTATATTTTTTGGCATTATATAGCCATAAAACTGCAAATACGCGCGAGTACCAAATTTTTGTGTGTTTTAGCCCATGTCTTCCGCCTCGGGCCTGGATAGATCAGTCGTGGAATCGCCTAATATTTCTCACGGACATAAAATACGGCCTAAGAAACCATTTCCATCGCCCCGAAATGAACAAATTATATTTTTTGGCATTTTACAGCCATAAAACTACAAATCCGCGCGAGTCCCAAATTTTTGTGTGCTATAGTCCATGCCTTCCGCCTTGGGCCCGGATGGATCCATCCTGGAATCGCCTAATATTTGTCTCGGACATCAAATACGGCCTAAGAAATAATTTCCACCGCCCCTAAATGACCAAATTATATTTTTTTGCATTTTATAGCCATAAAACTGCAAATCCGCGCGAGTCCCAAATTTTTGTGTGATATAGCCCATGCCTTCCGCCTTGGGCCCGGATGGATCCGTCCTGGAATTGCCTAATATTTGACATGGACATCAAATATGGCCTAAGAAAAAATTTCCACCGCCCCGAAATGACCAAATTATATTTTTTGGCATTTTATAGCCATAAAACTGCAAATGCGCGCGAGTACCAAATTTTTGTATGTTTTAGCCCATGCCTTCCGCCTCGGGCCCGGATAGATCCGTCATGGAATCGCCTAGTATTTTTCACGTACATCAAATACGGCCTAAGAAACCATTGCCACCGCCCCGAAATGACCAAATTATATTTTTTGGCATTTTATAGCCATAAAACTGCAAATCCGCGCGAGTCCCAAATTTTTGTGTGCTATAGTCCATGCCTTCTGCCTTGGGCCCGGATGGATCTGTCCTGGAATCGCCTAATATTTGTCTCGGACATCAAATACGGCCTAAGAAACCATTTCCACAGCCCCGAAATGACCAAATTATATTTTTTGGCATTTTACAGCCATAAAACTGCAAATCCGCGCGAGTCCCAAATTTTTGTGTGCTATAGTCCATGCCTTCTGCCTTGGGCCCGGATGGATCTGTCCTGGAATCGCCTAATATTTGTCTCGGACATCAAATACGGCCTAAGAAACCATTTCCACAGCCCCGAAATGACCAAATTATATTTTTTGGCATTTTACAGCCATAAAACTGCAAATCCGCGCGAGTCCCAAATTTTTGTGTGCTATAGCCCATGTCTTCCGCCTCGGGCCCGGATAGATCCGTTGTTGAATCGCCTAATATTTGTCACGGACATCAAATACGGCCAAAGAAACCATTTCCACCGCCCCGAAATGACCAAAATATATTTTTTGGCATTTTACAGCCATAAAACTGCAAATCCGCGCGAGTCCCAAATTTTGGTGTGCTATAGTCCATACCTTCCGCCTTGGGCCCGGATGAATCCACCCTGGAATCGCCTAATATTTGTCCCGGACATCAAATACGGCCTAAGAAACAATTACCGCCCCGAAATGACCAAATTATATTTTTTTTGCATTTTATAGCCATAAAACTGCAAATCCGCGCGAGTCCCAAATTTTTGTGTGCTATAGTCCATGTCTTCCGCCTTGGGCCCGGATGAATCCATCCTGGAATCGGCTAATATTTGTCCCGGACAATAAATACGGCCTAAGAAACAATTTCCACCACCCCGAAATGACCAAATTATATTTTTTGGCATTATATAGCCATAAAACTGCAAATACGCGCGAGTACCAAATTTTTGTGTGTTTTAGCCCATGTCTTCCGCCTCGGGCCTGGATAGATCAGTCGTGGAATCGCCTAATATTTCTCACGGACATAAAATACGGCCTAAGAAACCATTTCCATCGCCCCGAAATGACCAAATTATATTTTTTGGCATTTTACAGCCATAAAACTACAAATCCGCGCGAGTCCCAAATTTTTGTGTGCTATAGTCCATGCCTTCCGCCTTGGGCCCGGATGGATCCGTCCTGGAATCGCCTAATATTTGTCCCGGACATCAAATACGGCCTAAGAAACAATTTCCATCGCCCCGAAATGACCAAATTATATTTTTTGCCATTTTATAGCCATAAAACTGCAAATCCGCGCGAGTCCCAAATTTTTGTGTGCTATAGCCCATGTCTTCCGCCTCGGGCCCGGATAGATCCGTTGTTGAATCGCCTAATATTTGTCACGGACATCAAATACGGCCAAAGAAACCATTTCCACCGCCCCGAAATGACCAAATTATATTTTTTGGCATTTTATAGCCATAAAACTGCAAATCCGCGCGAGTCCCAAATTTTTGTGTGCTATAGTCCATGCCTTCCGCCTTGGGCCCGAATGGATCCGTCCTGTAATCGCCTAATATTTGTTCCGGACATCAAATACGGCCTAAGAAATAATTTCCACTGCCCCGAAATGACCAAATTATATTTTTTGCCATTTTATAGCCATAAAACTGCAAATCCGCGCGAGTCCCAAATTTTTGTGTGCTATAGTCCATGCCTTCTGCCTTGGGCCCGGATGGATCTGTCCTGGAATCACCTAATATTTGTCTCGGACATCAAATACGGCCTAAGAAACCATTTCCACCGCCCCGAAATGACCAAATTATATTTTTTGGCATTTTACAGCCATAAAACTGCAAATACGCGCGAGTACCAAATTTTTGGGTGTTTTAGCCCATGCCTTCCGCCTCGGGCCCGGATAGATCCGTCGTGAAATCGCCTAATATTTGTCACGGACATCAAATACGGCCTAAGAAACCATTTCCACCGCCCTGAAATGACCAAATTATATTCTTTGGCATTTTATAGCCATATAACTGCAAATCCGCGCGAGTCCCAAATTTTTGTGTGCTATAGCCCATGCCTTCATCCTTGGGCCCGGATGGATCCGTCCTAGAATTACCTAATATTTGTCCCGGGCATCAAATAGGACCTAAGAAACCATTGCCACCGCCCCGAAATGACCAAATTATATTTTTTGGCATTTTATAGCCATAAAACTACAAATCCGCGTGAGTCCCAAATTTTTGTGTGCTATAGTCCATGCCTTCTGCCTTGGGCCCGGATGGATCCGTCCTAGAATTGCCTAATATTTGTCCCGGGCATCAAATACGACCTAAGAAACCATTGCCACCGCCCCGAAATGACCAAATTATATTTTTTGCCATTTTATAGCCATAAAACTGCAAATCCGCGTGAGTCCCAAATTTTTGTGTGCTATAGTCCATGCCTTCTGCCTTGGGCCCGGATGGATCTGTCCTGGAATCGCCTAATATTTGTCCCGGACATCAAATACGGCCTAAGAAACCATTTCCACCGCCCCTAAATGACCAAATTATATTTTTTTGGATTTTACAGCCATAAAACTGCAAATCCGCGCGAGTCCGAAATTTTTGTGTGCTATAGTCCATGCCTTCCGCCTTGGGCCCGGATGAATCCATCCTGGAATCGACTAATATTTGTCCCGGACATCAAATACGGCCTAAGAAACAATTTCCATCGCCCCGAAATGACCAAATTATATTTTATGGCATTTTATAGCCATAAAACTGCAAATCCGCGCGAGTCCCAAATTTTTGTGTGCTATAGCCCATGTCTTCCGCCTCGGGCCCGGATAGATCCGTTGTTGAATCGCCTAATATTTGTCACGGACATCAAATACGGCCTAAGAAAAAATTTCCACCGCCCCGAAATGACCAAATTATATTTTTTGGCATTTTATAGCCATAAAACTGCAAATCCGCGCGAGTCCCAAATTTTTGTGTGCTATAGTCCATGCCTTCTGCCTTGTGCCCGGATGGATCCGTCCTAGAATTGCCTAATATTTGTCCTGGGCATCAAATAGGACCTAAGAAACCATTGCCACCGCCCCGAAATGACCAAATTATATTTTTTGGCATTTTATAGCCATAAAACTACAAATCCGCGTGAGTCCCAAATTTTTGTGTGCTATAGTCCATGCCTTCCGCCTCGGGCCCGGATGGATCCGTCCTGGAATCGCCTAATATTTTTCCCGGACATCAAATATGGCCTAAGAAACCATTTCCACCGCCCCTAAATGACCAAATTATATTTTTTTGCATTTTACAGCCATAAAATTGCAAATCCGCACGAGTCCGAAATTTTTGTGTGCTATAGTCCATGCCTTCCGCCTTGGGCCCGGATGAATCCATCCTGGAATCGCCTAATATTTGTCCCGGACATCAAATACGGCCTAAGAAACAATTTCCATCGCCCCGAAATGACCAAATTATATTTTTTGGCATTTTATAGCCATAAAACTGCAAATCCGCGCGAGTCCCAAATTTTTGTGTGCTATAGCCCATGTCTTCCGCCTCGGGCCCGGATAGATCCGTTGTTGAATCGCCTAATATTTGTCACGGACATCAAATACGGCCTAAGAAAAAATTTCCACCGCCCCGAAATGACCAAATTATATTTTTTGGCATTTTATAGCTATAAAACTGCAAATGCGCGCGAGTACCAAATTTTTGTATGTTTTATCCCATGCCTTCCGCCTCGGGCCCGGATAGATCCATCATGGAATCGCCTAGTATTTGTCACGTACATCAAATACGGCCTAAGAAACCATTGCCACCTCCCCGAAATGACCAAATTATATTTTTTGGCATTTTATAGCCATAAAACTGCAAATCCGCGCGAGTCCCAAATTTTTGTGTGCTATAGTCCATGCCTTCCGCCTTGGGCCCGGATGAATCCGTCCTGGAATCGCCTAATATTTGTCCCGGACATCAAATACGACCTAAGAAACCATTGTCACCGCCCCGAAATGACCAAATTATATTTTTTGCCATTTTATAGCCATAAAACTACAAATCCGCGTGAGTCCCAAATTTTTGTGTGCTATAGTCCATGCCTTCTGCCTTGGGCCCGGATGGATCCGTCCTAGAATCGCCTAATATTTGTCCCGGGCATCAAATACGACCTAAGAAACCATTGCCACCGCCCCGAAATGACCAAATTATATTTTATGGCATTTTATAGCCATAAAACTGCAAATCCGCGCGAGTCCCAAATTTTTGTGTGCTATAGCCCATGTCTTCCGCCTCGGGCCCGGATAGATCCGTTGTTGAATCGCCTAATATTTGTCACGGACATCAAATACGGCCTAAGAAAAAATTTCCACCGCCCCGAAATGACCAAATTATATTTTTTGGCATTTTATAGCCATAAAACTGCAAATCCGCGCGAGTCCCAAATTTTTGTGTGCTATAGTCCATGCCTTCTGCCTTGTGCCCGGATGGATCCGTCCTAGAATTGCCTAATATTTGTCCTGGGCATCAAATAGGACCTAAGAAACCATTGCCACCGCCCCGAAATGACCAAATTATATTTTTTGGCATTTTATAGCCATAAAACTACAAATCCGCGTGAGTCCCAAATTTTTGTGTGCTATAGTCCATGCCTTCCGCCTCGGGCCCGGATGGATCCGTCCTGGAATCGCCTAATATTTGTCCCGGACATCAAATATGGCCTAAGAAACCATTTCCACCGCCCCTAAATGACCAAATTATATTTTTTTGCATTTTACAGCCATAAAATTGCAAATCCGCACGAGTCCGAAATTTTTGTGTGCTATAGTCCATGCCTTCCGCCTTGGGCCCGGATGAATCCATCCTGGAATCGCCTAATATTTGTCCCGGACATCAAATACGGCCTAAGAAACAATTTCCATCGCCCCGAAATGACCAAATTATATTTTTTGGCATTTTATAGCCATAAAACTGCAAATCCGCGCGAGTCCCAAATTTTTGTGTGCTATAGCCCATGTCTTCCGCCTCGGGCCCGGATAGATCCGTTGTTGAATCGCCTAATATTTGTCACGGACATCAAATACGGCCTAAGAAAAAATTTCCACCGCCCCGAAATGACCAAATTATATTTTTTGGCATTTTATAGCCATAAAACTGCAAATGCGCGCGAGTACCAAATTTTTGTATGTTTTATCCCATGCCTTCCGCCTCGGGCCCGGATAGATCCATCATGGAATCGCCTAGTATTTGTCACGTACATCAAATACGGCCTAAGAAACCATTGCCACCTCCCCGAAATGACCAAATTATATTTTTTGGCATTTTATAGCCATAAAACTGCAAATCCGCGCGAGTCCCAAATTTTTGTGTGCTATAGTCCATGCCTTCCGCCTTGGGCCCGGATGAATCCGTCCTGGAATCGCCTAATATTTGTCCCGGACATCAAATACGACCTAAGAAACCATTGTCACCGCCCCGAAATGACCAAATTATATTTTTTGCCATTTTATAGCCATAAAACTTCAAATCCGCGTAAGTCCCAAATTTTTGTGTGCTATAGTCCATGCCTTCTGCCTTGGGCCCGGATGAATCTGTCCTGGAATCGCCTAATATTTGTCCCGGACATCAAATATGGCCTAAGAAACCATTTCCACCGCCCCTAAATGACCAAATTATATTTTTTTGCATTTTACAGCCATAAAATTGCAAATCCGCGCGAGTCCGAAATTTTTGTGTGCTATAATCCATGCCTTCCGCCTTGGGCCCGGATGAATCCATCCTGGAATCGCCTAATATTTGTCACGGACATCAAATACGGCCTAAGAAACAATTTCCATCGCCCCGAAATGACCAAATTATATTTTTTGGCATTTTATAGCCATAAAACTGCAAATCCGCGCGAGTCCCAAATTTTTGTGTGCTATAGTCCATGCCTTCTGCCTTGGGCCCGGATGGATCTGTCCTGGAATCGCCTAATATTTGTCTCGGACATCAAATACGGCCTAAGAAACCATTTCCACAGCCCCGAAATGACCAAATTATATTTTTTGGCATTTTACAGCCATAAAACTGCAAATCCGCGCGAGTCCCAAATTTTTGTGTGCTATAGTCCATACCTTCCGCCTTGGGCCAGGATGAATCCACCCTGGAATCGCCTAATATTTGTCCCGGACATCAAATACGGCCTAAGAAATAATTTGCACCGCCCCGAAATGACCAAATTATATTTTTTTGGCATTTTATAGCCATGAAACTGCAAATCCGCGTGAGTCCCAAATTTTTGTATGCTATAGTCCATGTCTTCCGCCTCGGGCCCGGATAGATCCATCGTTGAATCAACTAATATTTCTCACGGACATCAAATACGGCCTAAGAAACCATTTCCACCGCCCCGAAATGACCAAATTATATTTTTTGGCATTTTACAGCCATAAAACTGCAAATCCGCGCGAGTCCCAAATATTTGTGTGCTATAGCCCATGCCTTCCGCCTTTGGCCCGGATGGATCCGTCCTGGAATTGCCTAATATTTGTTCCGGACATCAAATACGACCTAAGAAACCATTGTCACCGCCCCGAAAAGACCAAATTATATTTTTTGGCATTTTATAGCCATAAAACTGCAAATCCGCGGGAGTCCCAAATTTTTGTGTGCTATAGTCCATGCCTTCCGCCTTGGGCCCGGATGGATCCGTCCTGGAATCACCTAATATTTGTCCCGGACATCAAATACGACCTAAGAAATAATTTCCACTGCCCCGAAATGACCAAATTATATTTTTTGCCATTTTACAGCCATAAAACTGCAAATCCGCGCGAGTCCCAAATTTTTGTGTGCTATAGTCCATGCCTTCCGCCTTGGGCCCGGATGGATCCGTCCTGGAATTGCCTAATATTTGTCCTGGACATCAAATACGGCCTAAGAAAAAATTTCCACCGCCCCGAAATGACCAAATTATATTTTTTGGCATTTTATAGCCATAAAACTGCAAATCCGCGCGAGTCCCAAATTTTTGTGTGCTATAGTCCATGCCTTCTGCCTTGGGCCCGGATGGATCTGTCCTGGAATCGCCTAATATTTGTCCCGGGCATCAAATAGGACCTAAGAAACCATTGCCACCGCCCCGAAATGACCAAATTATATTTTTTGGCATTTTATAGCCATAAAACTACAAATCCGCGTGAGTCCCAAATTTTTGTGTGCTATAGTCCATGCCTTCTGCCTTGGGCCCGGATGGATCTGTCCTGGAATCACCTAATATTTGTCTCGGACATCAAATACGGCCTAAGAAACCATTTCCACCACCACGAAATGACCAAATTATATTTTTTGGCATTTTATATCCATAAAACTGCAAATCCGCGCGAGTCCCAAATTTTTGTGTGCTATAGTCCATGCCTTCCGCCTTGGGCCCGGATGAATCCGTCCTGGAATCGCCTAATATTTGTCCCGGACATCAAATACGACCTAAGAAACCATTGTCACCGCCCCGAAATGACCAAATTATATTTTTTGCCATTTTATAGCCATAAAACTTCAAATCCGCGTAAGTCCCAAATTTTTGTGTGCTATAGTCCATGCCTTCTGCCTTGGGCCCGGATGGATCTGTCCTGGAATCGCCTAATATTTGTCCCGGACATCAAATACGGCCTAAGAAACCATTTCCACCGCCCCTAAATGACCAAATTATATTTTTTTGCATTTTACAGCCATAAAACTGCAAATCCGCGCGAGTCCGAAATTTTTGTGTGCTATAGTCCATGCCTTCCGCCTTGGGCCCGGATGAATCCATCCTGGAATCGACTAATATTTGTCCCGGACATCAAATACGGCCTAAGAAACAATTTCCATCGCCCCGAAATGACCAAATTATATTTTTTGGCATTTTATAGCCATAAAACTGCAAATCCGCGCGAGTCCCAAATTTTTGTGTGCTATAGCCCATGTCTTCCGCCTCGGGCCCGGATAGATCCGTTGTTGAATCGCCTAATATTTGTCACGGACATCAAATACGGCCTAAGAAAAAATTTCCACCGCCCCGAAATGACCAAATTATATTTTTTGGCATTTTATAGCCATAAAACTGCAAATGCGCGCGAGTACCAAATTTTTGTATGTTTTATCCCATGCCTTCCGCCTCGGGCCCGGATAGATCCGTCATGGAATCGCCTAGTATTTGTCACGTACATCAAATACGGCCTAAGAAACCATTGCCACCTCCCCTAAATGACCAAATTATATTTTTTGGCATTTTATAGCCATAAAACTGCAAATCCGCGCGAGTCCCAAATTTTTGTGTGCTATAGTCCATGCCTTCTGCCTTGGGCCCGGATGGATCCGTCCTAGAATTGCCTAATATTTGTCCTGGGCATCAAATAGGACCTAAGAAACCATTGCCACCGCCCCGAAATGACCAAATTATATTTTTTGGCATTTTATAGCCATAAAACTACAAATCCGCGTGAGTCCCAAATTTTTGTGTGCTATAGTCCATGCCTTCTGCCTTGGGCCCGGATGGATCTGTCCTGGAATCACCTAATATTTGTCCCGGACATCAAATACGGCCTAAGAAACCATTTCCACCACCACGAAATGACCAAATTATATTTTTTGGCATTTTATATCCATAAAACTGCAAATCCGCGCGAGTCCCAAATTTTTGTGTGCTATAGTCCATGCCTTCCGCCTTGGGCCCGGATGAATCCGTCCTGGAATCGCCTAATATTTGTCCCGGACATCAAATACGACCTAAGAAACCATTGTCACCGCCCCGAAATGACCAAATTATATTTTTTGCCATTTTATAGCCATAAAACTTCAAATCCGCGTAAGTCCCAAATTTTTGTGTGCTATAGTCCATGCCTTCTGCCTTGGGCCCGGATGGATCTGTCCTGGAATCGCCTAATATTTGTCCCGGACATCAAATACGGCCTAAGAAACCATTTCCACCGCCCCTAAATGACCAAATTATATTTTTTTGCATTTTACAGCCATAAAACTGCAAATCCGCGCGAGTCCGAAATTTTTGTGTGCTATAGTCCATGCCTTCCGCCTTGGGCCCGGATGAATCCATCCTGGAATCGACTAATATTTGTCCCGGACATCAAATACGGCCTAAGAAACAATTTCCATCGCCCCGAAATGACCAAATTATATTTTTTGGCATTTTATAGCCATAAAACTGCAAATCCGCGCGAGTCCCAAATTTTTGTGTGCTATAGCCCATGTCTTCCGCCTCGGGCCCGGATAGATCCGTTGTTGAATCGCCTAATATTTGTCACGGACATCAAATACGGCCTAAGAAAAAATTTCCACCGCCCCGAAATGACCAAATTATATTTTTTGGCATTTTATAGCCATAAAACTGCAAATGCGCGCGAGTACCAAATTTTTGTATGTTTTATCCCATGCCTTCCGCCTCGGGCCCGGATAGATCCGTCATGGAATCGCCTAGTATTTGTCACGTACATCAAATACGGCCTAAGAAACCATTGCCACCTCCCCGAAATGACCAAATTATATTTTTTGGCATTTTATAGCCATAAAACTGCAAATCCGCGCGAGTCCCAAATTTTTGTGTGCTATAGTCCATGCCTTCTGCCTTGGGCCCGGATGGATCTGTCCTAGAATTGCCTAATATTTGTCCTGGGCATCAAATAGGACCTAAGAAACCATTGCCACCGCCCCGAAATGACCAAATTATATTTTTTGGCATTTTATAGCCATAAAACTACAAATCCGCGTGAGTCCCAAATTTTTGTGTGCTATAGTCCATGCCTTCTGCCTTGGGCCCGGATGGATCTGTCCTGGAATCACCTAATATTTGTCCCGGACATCAAATACGGCCTAAGAAACCATTTCCACCACCACGAAATGACCAAATTATATTTTTTGGCATTTTATATCCATAAAACTGCAAATCCGCGCGAGTCCCAAATTTTTGTGTGCTATAGTCCATGCCTTCCGCCTTGGGCCCGGATGAATCCGTCCTGGAATCGCCTAATATTTGTCCCGGACATCAAATACGACCTAAGAAACCATTGTCACCGCCCCGAAATGACCAAATTATATTTTTTGCCATTTTATAGCCATAAAACTTCAAATCCGCGTAAGTCCCAAATTTTTGTGTGCTATAGTCCATGCCTTCTGCCTTGGGCCCGGATGAATCTGTCCTGGAATCGCCTAATATTTGTCCCGGACATTAAATATGGCCTAAGAAACCATTTCCACCGCCCCTAAATGACCAAATTATATTTTTTTGCATTTTACAGCCATAAAATTGCAAATCCGCGCGAGTCCGAAATTTTTGTGTGCTATAGTCCATGCCTTCCGCCTTGGGCCCGGATGAATCCATCCTGGAATCGCCTAATATTTGTCCCGGACATCAAATACGGCCTAAGAAACAATTTCCATCGCCCCGAAATGACCAAATTATATTTTTTGGCATTTTATAGCCATAAAACTGCAAATCCGCGCGAGTCCCAAATTTTTGTGTGCTATAGCCCATGTCTTCCGCCTCGGGCCCGGATAGATCCGTTGTTGAATCGCCTAATATTTGTCACGGACATCAAATACGGCCAAAGAAACCATTTCAACCGCCCCGAAATGACCAAATCATATTTTTTGGCATTTTACAGCCATAAAACTGCAAATCCGCGCGAGTCCCAAATTTTTGTGTGCTATAGTCCATACCTTCCGCCTTGGGCCAGGATGAATCCACCCTGGAATCGCCTAATATTTGTCCCGGACATCAAATACGGCCTAAGAAATAATTTGCACCGCCCCGAAATGACCAAATTATATTTTTTAGGCATTTTATAGCCATAAAACTGCAAATCCGCGCGAGTCCCAAATTTTTGTGTGCTATAGTCCATGTCTTTCGCCTCGGGCCCGGATAGATCCATCGTTGAATCGCCTAATATTTCTCACGGACATCAAATACGGCCTAAGAAACCATTTCCACCGCCCCGAAATGACCAAATTATATTTTTTGGCATTTTACAGCCATAAAACTGCAAATCCGCGCGAGTCCCAAATATTTGTGTGCTATAGCCCATGCCTTCCACCTTTGGCCCGGATGGATCCGTCCTGGAATTGCCTAATATTTGTTCCGGACATCAAATACGACCTAAGAAACCATTGTCACCGCCCCGAAAAGACCAAATTATATTTTTTGGCATTTTATAGCCATAAAACTGCAAATCCGCGGGAGTCCCAAATTTTTGTGTGCTATAGTCCATGCCTTCCGCCTTGGGCCCGGATGGATCCGTCCTGGAATCACCTAATATTTGTCCCGGACATCAAATACGACCTAAGAAATAATTTCCACTGCCCCGAAATGACCAAATTATATTTTTTGCCATTTTACAGCCATAAAACTGCAAATCCGCGCGAGTCCCAAATTTTTGTGTGCTATAGTCCATGCCTTCCGCCTTGGGCCCGGATGGATCCGTCCTGGAATTGCCTAATATTTGTCCTGGACATCAAATACGGCCTAAGAAAAAATTTCCACCGCCCCGAAATGACCAAATTATATTTTTTGGCATTTTTTAGCCATAAAACTGCAAATCCGCGCGAGTCCCAAATTTTTGTGTGCTATAGTCCATGCCTTCTGCCTTGGGCCCGGATGGATCCGTCCTAGAATTGCCTAATATTTGTCCCGGGCATCAAATAGGACCTAAGAAACCATTGCCACCGCCCCGAAATGACCAAATTATATTTTTTGGCATTTTATAGCCATAAAACTACAAATCCGCGTGAGTCCCAAATTTTTGTGTGCTATAGTCCATGCCTTCTGCCTTGGGCCCGGATGGATCTGTCCTGGAATCACCTAATATTTGTCTCGGACATCAAATACGGCCTAAGAAACCATTTCCACCACCACGAAATGACCAAATTATATTTTTTGGCATTTTATATCCATAAAACTGCAAATCCGCGCGAGTCCCAAATTTTTGTGTGCTATAGTCCATGCCTTCCGCCTTGGGCCCGGATGAATCCGTCCTGGAATCGCCTAATATTTGTCCCGGACATCAAATACGACCTAAGAAACCATTGTCACCGCCCCGAAATGACCAAATTATATTTTTTGCCATTTTATAGCCATAAAACTTCAAATCCGCGTAAGTCCCAAATTTTTGTGTGCTATAGTCCATGCCTTCTGCCTTGGGCCCGGATGGATCTGTCTTGGAATCGCCTAATATTTGTCCCGGACATCAAATACGGCCTAAGAAACCATTTCCACCGCCCCTAAATGACCAAATTATATTTTTTTGCATTTTACAGCCATAAAACTGCAAATCTGCGCGAGTCCGAAATTTTTGTGTGCTATAGTCCATGCCTTCCGCCTTGGGCCCGGATGAATCCATCCTGGAATCGACTAATATTTGTCCCGGACATCAAATACGGCCTAAGAAACAATTTCCATCGCCCCGAAATGACCAAATTATATTTTTTGGCATTTTATAGCCATAAAACTGCAAATCCGCGCGAGTCCCAAATTTTTGTGTGCTATAGCCCATGTCTTCCGCCTCGGGCCCGGATAGATCCGTTGTTGAATCGCCTAATATTTGTCACGGACATCAAATACGGCCTAAGAAAAAATTTCCACCGCCCCGAAATGACCAAATTATATTTTTTGGCATTTTATAGCCATAAAACTGCAAATGCGCGCGAGTACCAAATTTTTGTATGTTTTATCCCATGCCTTCCGCCTCGGGCCCGGATAGATCAGTCATGGAATCGCCTAGTATTTGTCACGTACATCAAATACGGCCTAAGAAACCATTGCCACCTCCCCGAAATGACCAAATTATATTTTTTGGCATTTTATAGCCATAAAACTGCAAATCCGCGCGAGTCCCAAATTTTTGTGTGCTATAGTCCATGCCTTCTGCCTTGGGCCCGGATGGATCTGTCCTGGAATTGCCTAATTTTTGTCCTGGGCATCAAATAGGACCTAAGAAACCATTGCCACCGCCCCGAAATGACCAAATTATATTTTTTGGCATTTTATAGCCATAAAACTACAAATCCGCGTGAGTCCCAAATTTTTGTGTGCTATAGTCCATGCCTTCTGCCTTGGGCCCGGATGGATCTGTCCTGGAATCACCTAATATTTGTCCCGGACATCAAATACGGCCTAAGAAACCATTTCCACCACCACGAAATGACCAAATTATATTTTTTGGCATTTTATATCCATAAAACTGCAAATCCGCGCGAGTCCCAAATTTTTGTGTGCTATAGTCCATGCCTTCCGCCTTGGGCCCGGATGAATCCGTCCTGGAATCGCCTAATATTTGTCCCGGACATCAAATACGACCTAAGAAACCATTGTCACCGCCCCGAAATGACCAAATTATATTTTTTGCCATTTTATAGCCATAAAACTTCAAATCCGCGTAAGTCCCAAATTTTTGTGTGCTATAGTCCATGCCTTCTGCCTTGGGCCCGGATGAATCTGTCCTGGAATCGCCTAATATTTGTCCTGGACATCAAATATGGCCTAAGAAACCATTTCCACCGCCCCTAAATGACCAAATTATATTTTTTTGCATTTTACAGCCATAAAATTGCAAATCCGCGCGAGTCCGAAATTTTTGTGTGCTATAGTCCATGCCTTCCGCCTTGGGCCCGGATGAATCCATCCTGGAATCGCCTAATATTTGTCCCGGACATCAAATACGGCCTAAGAAACAATTTCCATCGCCCGAAATGACCAAATTATATTTTTTGGCATTTTATAGCCATAAAACTGCAAATCCGCGCGAGTCCCAAATTTTTGTGTGATATAGCCCATGTCTTCCGCCTCGGGCCCGGATAGATCCGTTGTTGAATCGCCTAATATTTGTCACGGACATCAAATACGGCCAAAGAAACCATTTCCACCGCCCCGAAATGACCAAATTATATTTTTTGGCATTTTACAGCCATAAAACTGCAAATCCGCGCGAGTCCCAAATTTTTGTGTGCTATAGTCCATACCTTCCGCCTTGGGCCAGGATGAATCCACCCTGGAATCGCCTAATATTTGTCCCGGACATCAAATACGGCCTAAGAAATAATTTGCACCGCCCCGAAATGACCAAATTATATTTTTTTGGCATTTTATAGCCATAAAACTGCAAATCCGCGCGAGTCCCAAATTTTTGTGTGCTATAGTCCATGTCTTCCGCCTCGGGCCCGGATAGATCCATCGTTGAATCGCCTAATATTTCTCACGGACATCAAATACGGCCTAAGAAACCATTTCCACCGCCCCGAAATGACCAAATTATATTTTTTGGCATTTTACAGCCATAAAACTGCAAATCTGCGCGAGTCCGAAATTTTTGTGTGCTATAGTCCATGCCTTCCGCCTTGGGCCCGGATGAATCCATCCTGGAATCGACTAATATTTGTCCCGGACATCAAATACGGCCTAAGAAACAATTTCCATCGCCCCGAAATGACCAAATTATATTTTTTGGCATTTTATAGCCATAAAACTGCAAATCCGCGCGAGTCCCAAATTTTTGTGTGCTATAGCCCATGTCTTCCGCCTCGGGCCCGGATAGATCCGTTGTTGAATCGCCTAATATTTGTCACGGACATCAAATACGGCCTAAGAAAAAATTTCCACCGCCCCGAAATGACCAAATTATATTTTTTGGCATTTTATAGCCATAAAACTGCAAATGCGCGCGAGTACCAAATTTTTGTATGTTTTATCCCATGCCTTCCGCCTCGGGCCCGGATAGATCAGTCATGGAATCGCCTAGTATTTGTCACGTACATCAAATACGGCCTAAGAAACCATTGCCACCTCCCCGAAATGACCAAATTATATTTTTTGGCATTTTATAGCCATAAAACTGCAAATCCGCGCGAGTCCCAAATTTTTGTGTGCTATAGTCCATGCCTTCTGCCTTGGGCCCGGATGGATCTGTCCTAGAATTGCCTAATATTTGTCCTGGGCATCAAATAGGACCTAAGAAACCATTGCCACCGCCCCGAAATGACCAAATTATATTTTTTGGCATTTTATAGCCATAAAACTACAAATCCGCGTGAGTCCCAAATTTTTGTGTGCTATAGTCCATGCCTTCTGCCTTGGGCCCGGATGGATCTGTCCTGGAATCACCTAATATTTGTCCCGGACATCAAATACGGCCTAAGAAACCATTTCCACCACCACGAAATGACCAAATTATATTTTTTGGCATTTTATATCCATAAAACTGCAAATCCGCGCGAGTCCCAAATTTTTGTGTGCTATAGTCCATGCCTTCCGCTTTGGGCCCGGATGAATCCGTCCTGGAATCGCCTAATATTTGTCCCGGACATCAAATACGACCTAAGAAACCATTGTCACCGCCCCGAAATGACCAAATTATATTTTTTGCCATTTTATAGCCATAAAACTTCAAATCCGCGTAAGTCCCAAATTTTTGTGTGATATAGTCCATGCCTTCTGCCTTGGGCCCGGATGAATCTGTCCTGGAATCGCCTAATATTTGTCCCGGACATCAAATATGGCCTAAGAAACCATTTCCACCGCCCCTAAATGACCAAATTATATTTTTTTGCATTTTACAGCCATAAAATTGCAAATCCGCGCGAGTCCGAAATTTTTGTGTGCTATAGTCCATGCCTTCCGCCTTGGGCCCGGATGAATCCATCCTGGAATCGCCTAATATTTGTCCCGGACATCAAATACGGCCTAAGAAACAATTTCCATCGCCCGAAATGACCAAATTATATTTTTTGGCATTTTATAGCCATAAAACTGCAAATCCGCGCGAGTCCCAAATTTTTGTGTGATATAGCCCATGTCTTCCGCCTCGGGCCCGGATAGATCCGTTGTTGAATCGCCTAATATTTGTCACGGACATCAAATACGGCCAAAGAAACCATTTCCACCGCCCCGAAATGACCAAATTATATTTTTTGGCATTTTACAGCCATAAAACTGCAAATCCGCGCGAGTCCCAAATTTTTGTGTGCTATAGTCCATACCTTCCGCCTTGGGCCAGGATGAATCCACCCTGGAATCGCCTAATATTTGTCCCGGACATCAAATACGGCCTAAGAAATAATTTGCACCGCCCCGAAATGACCAAATTATATTTTTTTGGCATTTTATAGCCATAAAACTGCAAATCCGCGCGAGTCCCAAATTTTTGTGTGCTATAGTCCATGTCTTCCGCCTCGGGCCCGGATAGATCCATCGTTGAATCGCCTAATATTTCTCACGGACATCAAATACGGCCTAAGAAACCATTTCCACCGCCCCGAAATGACCAAATTATATTTTTTGGCATTTTACAGCCATAAAACTGCAAATCCGCGCGAGTCCCAAATATTTGTGTGCTATAGCCCATGCCTTCCGCCTTTGGCCCGGATGGATCCGTCCTGGAATTGCCTAATATTTGTTCCGGACATCAAATACGACCTAAGAAACCATTGTCACCGCCCCGAAAAGACCAAATTATATTTTTTGGCATTTTATAGCCATAAAACTGCAAATCCGCGGGAGTCCCAAATTTTTGTGTGCTATAGTCCTGCCTTCCGCCTTGGGCCCGGATGGATCCATCCTGGAATCACCTAATATTTGTCCCGGACATCAAATACGACCTAAGAAATAATTTCCACTGCCCCGAAATGACCAAATTATATTTTTTGCCATTTTACAGCCATAAAACTGCAAATCCGCGCGAGTCCCAGATTTTTGTGTGCTATAGTCCATGCCTTCCGCCTTGGGCCCGGATGGATCCGTCCTGGATTTGCCTAATATTTGTCCTGGACATCAAATACGGCCTAAGAAAAAATTTCCACCGCCCCGAAATGACCAAATTATATTTTTTGGCATTTTATAGCCATAAAACTGCAAATCCGTGCGAGTCCCAAATTTTTGTGTGCTATAGTCCATACCTTCCGCCTTGGGCCAGGATGAATCCACCCTGGAATCGCCTAATATTTGTCCCGGACATCAAATACGGCCTAAGAAATAATTTGCACCGCCCCGAAATGACCAAATTATATTTTTTTGGCATTTTATAGCCATAAAACTGCAAATCCGCGCGAGTCCCAAATTTTTGTGTGCTATAGTCCATGTCTTCCGCCTCGGGCCCGGATAGATCCATCGTTGAATCGCCTAATATTTCTCACGGACATCAAATACGGCCAAAGAAACCATTTCCACCGCCCCGAAATGACCAAATTATATTTTTTGGCATTTTACAGCCATAAAACTGCAAATCCGCGCGAGTCCCAAATATTTGTGTGCTATAGCCCATGCCTTCCGCCTTTGGCCCGGATGGATCCGTCCTGGAATTGCCTAATATTTGTTCCGGACATCAAATACGACCTAAGAAACCATTGTCACCGCCCCGAAAAGACCAAATTATATTTTTTGGCATTTTATAGCCATAAAACTGCAAATCCGCGGGAGTCCCAAATTTTTGTGTGCTATAGTCCTGCCTTCCGCCTTGGGCCCGGATGGATCCATCCTGGAATCACCTAATATTTGTCCCGGACATCAAATACGACCTAAGAAATAATTTCCACTGCCCCGAAATGACCAAATTATATTTTTTGCCATTTTACAGCCATAAAACTGCAAATCCGCGCGAGTCCCAGATTTTTGTGTGCTATAGTCCATGCCTTCCGCCTTGGGCCCGGATGGATCCGTCCCGGATTTGCCTAATATTTGTCCTGGACATCAAATACGGCCTAAGAAAAAATTTCCACCGCCCCGAAATGACCAAATTATATTTTTTGGCATTTTATAGCCATAAAACTGCAAATCCGCGCGAGTCCCAAATTTTTGTGTGCTATAGTCCATGTCTTCCGCCTTGGGCCCGGATGAATACATCCTGGAATCGGCTAATATTTGTCCCGGACAATAAATACAGCCTAAGAAACCATTGCCACCGCCCCGAAATGACCAAATTATATTTTTTGGCATTATATAGCCATAAAACTGCAAATACGCGCGAGTACCAAATTTTTGTGTGTTTTAGCCCATGTCTTCCGCCTCGGGCCTGGATAGATCCGTCGTGGAATCGCCTAATATTTTCTCACGGACATCAAATACGGCCTAAGAAACCATTTCCATCGCCCCGAAATGACCAAATTATATTTTTTGGCATTTTACAGCCATAAAACAACAAATCCGCGCGAGTCCCAAATATTTGTGTGCTATAGCCCATGCCTTCCGCCTTTGGACCGGATGGATCCGTCCTGGAATTGCCTAATATTTGTCACGGACATCAAATACGGCCTAAGAAACCATTTACACCGCCCCGAAAAGACCAAATTATATTTTTTGGCATTTTATAGCCATAAAACTGCAAATCCGTGCGAGTCCCAAATTTTTGTGTGCTATAGTCCATGCCTTCCGCCTTGGGCCCAGATGGATCCGTCCTGGAATCGCCTAATATTTGTCCCGGACATCAAATACGGCCTAAGAAATAATTTCCACCGCCCCGAAATGACCAAATTATATTTTTTGCCATTTTATAGCCATAAAACTGCAAATCCGCGCGAGTCCCAAATTTTTGTGTGCTATAGTCCATGCCTTCCGTCTTGGGCCCGGATGGATCCGTCCTGGAATTGCCTAATATTTGTCCTGGATATCAAATACGGCCTAAGAAAAAATTTCCACCGCCCCGAAATGACCAAATTATATTTTTTGGCATTTTATAGCCATAAAACTGCAAATCCGCGCGAGTCCCAAATTTTTGTGTGCTATAGTCCATGTCTTCCGCCTTGGGCCCGGATGAATCCATCCTGGAATCGGCTAATATTTGTCCCGGACAATAAATACGGCCTAAGAAACAATTTCCACCGCCCCGAAATGACCAAATTATATTTTTTGGCATTATATAGCCATAAAACTGCAAATACGCGCGAGTACCAAATTTTTGTGTGTTTTAGCCCATGTCTTCCGCCTCGGGCCTGGATAGATCCGTCGTGGAATCGCCTAATATTTCTCACGGACATCAAATACGGCCTAAGAAATAATTTCCACCGCCCCGAAATGACCAAATTATATATTTGGCATTTTATAGCCATAAAATTGCAAATCCGCGCGAGTCCCAAATTTTTGTGTGCTATAGTCCATGCCTTCTGCCTTGGGCCCGGATGGATCTGTCCTAGAATCGCCTAATATTTGTCCCGGACATCAAATACGGCCTAAGAAACCATTTCCACCACCACGAAATGACCAAATTATATTTTTTGGCATTTTATATCCATAAAACTGCAAATCCGCGCGAGTCCCAATTTTTTGTGTGCTATAGTCCATGCCTTCCGCCCTGGGCCCGGATGAATCCATCCTGGAATCGCCTAATATTTGTCCCGGACATCAAATACGACCTAAGAAACCATTATCACCGCCCCGAAATGACCAAATTATATTTTTTGCCATTTTATAGCCATAAAACTGCAAATCCGCGTGAGTCCCAAATTTTTGTGTGCTATAGTCCATGCCTTCTGCCTTGGGCCCGGATGGATCTGTCCTAGAATCGCCTAATATTTGTCCCGGACATCAAATATGGCCTAAGAAACCATTTCCACCGCCCCTAAATGACCAAATTATATTTTTTTGCATTTTACAGCCATAAAATTGCAAATCCGCGCGAGTCCGAAATTTTTGTGTGCTATAGTCCATGCCTTCCGCCTTGGGCCCGGATGAATCCATCCTGGAATCGCCTAATATTTGTCCCGGACATCAAATACGGCCTAAGAAACAATTTCCATCGCCCCGAAATGACCAAATTATATTTTTTGGCATTTTATAGCCATAAAACTGCAAATCCGCGCGAGTCCCAAATTTTTGTGTGCTATAGCCCATGTCTTCCGCCTCGGGCCCGGATAGATCCGTTGTTGAATCGCCTAATATTTGTCACGGACATCAAATACGGCCAAAGAAACCATTTCCACCGCCCCGAAATGACCAAATTATATTTTTTGGCATTTTACAGCCATAAAACTGCAAATCCGCGCGAGTCCCAAATTTTTGTGTGCTATAGTCCATACCTTCCGCCTTGGGCCCGGATGAATCCACCCTGGAATCGCCTAATATTTGTCCCGGACATCAAATACGGCCTAAGAAACAATTTCCACCGCCCCGAAATGACCAAATTATATTTTTTTGGCATTTTATAGCCATAAAACTGCAAATCCGCGCGAGTCCCAAATTTTTGTGTGCTATAGTCCATGTCTTCCGCCTCGGGCCCGGATAGATCCATCGTTGAATCGCCTAATATTTCTCACGGACATCAAATACGGCCTAAGAAACCATTTCCACCGCCCCGAAATGACCAAATTATATTTTTTGGTATTTTACAGCCATAAAACTGCAAATCCGCGCGAGTCCCAAATATTTGTGTGCTATAGCCCATGCCTTCCGCCTTTGGCCCGGATGGATCCGTCCTGGAATTGCCTAATATTTGTTCCGGACATCAAATACGACCTAAGAAACCATTGTCACCGCCCCAAAAAGACCAAATTATATTTTTTGGCATTTTATAGCCATAAAACTGCAAATCCGCGGGAGTCCCAAATTTTTGTGTGCTATAGTCCATGCCTTCCGCCTTGGGCCCGGATGGATCCGTCCTGGAATCACCTAATATTTGTCCCGAACATCAAATACGACCTAAGAAATAATTTCCACTGCCCCGAAATGACTAAATTATATTTTTTGCCATTTTACAGCCATAAAACTGCAAATCCGCGCGAGTCCCAAATTTTTGTGTGCTATAGTCCATGCCTTCCGCCTTGGGCCCGGATGGATCCGTCCTGGAATTGCCTAATATTTGTCCTGGACATCAAATACGGCCTAAGAAAAAATTTCCACCGCCCCGAAATGACCAAATTATATTTTTTGGCATTTTATAGCCATAAAACTGCAAATCCGCGCGAGTCCCAAATTTTTGTGTGCTATAGTCCATGTCTTCCGCCTTGGGCCCGGATGAATCCATCCTGGAATCGGCTAATATTTGTCCCGGACAATAAATACGGCCTAAGAAACCATTGCCACCGCCCCGAAATGACCAAATTATATTTTTTGGCATTATATAGCCATAAAACTGCAAATACGCGCGAGTACCAAATTTTTGTGTGTTTTAGCCCATGTCTTCCGCCTCGGGCCTGGATAGATCCGTCGTGGAATCGCCTAATATTTCTCACGGACATCAAATACGGCCTAAGAAACCATTTCCATCGCCCCGAAATGACCAAATTATATTTTTTGGCATTTTACAGCCATAAAACAACAAATACGCGCGAGTCCCAAATATTTGTGTGCTATAGCCCATGCCTTCCGCCTTTGGCCCGGATGGATCCGTCCTGGAATTGCCTAATATTTGTCACGGACATCAAATACGGCCTAAGAAACCATTTCCACCGCCCCGAAAAGACCAAATTATATTTTTTGGCATTTTATAGCCATAAAACTGCAAATCCGTGCGAGTCCCAAATTTTTGTGTGCTATAGTCCATGCCTTCCGCCTTGGGCCCGGATGGATCCGTCCTGGAATTGCCTAATATTTGTCTCGGACATCAAATACGGCCTAAGAAACCATTTCCACAGCCCCGAAATGACCAAATTATATTTTTTGGCATTTTACAGCCATAAAACTGCAAATCCGCGCGAGTCCCAAATATTTGTGTGCTATAGTTCATGCCTTCCGCCTTGGGCCCGGATGGATCCGTCCTGGAATTGCCTAATATTTGTCCCGGACATCAAATACGACTTAAGAAACCATTGCCACCACCCCGAAATGACCAAATTATATTTTTTGGCATTTTATAGCCATAAAACTGCAAATCCGCGCGAGTCCCAAATTTTTGTGTGATATAGCCCATGCCTTCCGCCTTGGGCCCGGATGGATCCGTCCTGGAATTGCCTAATATTTGTCCTGGACATCAAATACGGCCTAAGAAACCATTTCCATCGCCCCGAAATGACCAAATTATATTTTTTTGGCATTTTACAGCCATAAAACAACAAATCCGCGCGAGTCCCAAATATTTGTGTGCTATAGTCCATGCCTTCCGCCTTTGGCCCGGATGGATCCGTCCTGGAATTGCCTAATATTTGTCACGGACATCAAATACGGCCTAAGAAACCATTTCCACCGCCCCGAAAAGACCAAATTATATTTTTTGGCATTTTATAGCCATAAAACTGCAAATCCGTGCGAGTCCCAAATTTTTGTGTGCTATAGTCCATGCCTTCTGCCTTGGGCCCGGATGGATCTGTCCTGGAATCGCCTAATATTTGTCTCGGACATCAAATACGGCCTAAGAAACCATTTCCACAGCCCCGAAATGACCAAATTATATTTTTTGGCATTTTACAGCCATAAAACTGCAAATCCGCGCGAGTCCCAAATATTTGTGTGCTATAGTTCATGCCTTCCGCCTTGGGCCCGGATGGATCCGTCCTGGAATTGCCTAATATTTGTCCCGGACATCAAATACGACCTAAGAAACCATTGCCACCACCCCGAAATGACCAAATTATATTTTTTGGCATTTTATAGCCATAAAACTGCAAATCCGCGCGAGTCCCAAATTTTTGTGTGATATAGCCCATGCCTTCCGCCTTGGGCCCGGATGGATCCGTCCTGGAATTGCCTAATATTTGTCCTGGACATCAAATACGGCCTAAGAAAAAATTTCCACCACCCCGAAATGACCAAATTATATTTTTTGGCATTTTATAGCCATAAAACTGCAAATCCGCGCGAGTCCCAAATTTTTGTGTGCTATAGTCCATGTCTTCCGCCTTGGGCCCGGATGAATCCATCCTGGAATCGGCTAATATTTGTCCCGGACAATAAATACGGCCTAAGAAACAATTTCCACCGCCCCGAAATGACCAAATTATATTTTTTGGCATTATATAACCATAAAACTGCAAATACGCGCGAGTACCAAATTTTTGTGTGTTTTAGCCCATGTCTTCCGCCTCGGGCCTGGATAGATCCGTCGTGGAATCGCCTAATATTTCTCACGGACATCAAATACGGCCTAAGAAATAATTTCCACCGCCCCGAAATGACCAAATTATATTTTTGGCATTTTATAGCCATCAAACTGCAAATCCGCGCGAGTCCCAAATTTTTGTGTGCTATAGTCCATGTCTTCCGCCTCGGGCCCGGATAGATCCATCGTTGAATCGCCTAATATTTCTCACGGACATCAAATACGGCCTAAGAAACCATTTCCACCGCCCCGAAATGACCAAATTATATTTTTTGGCATTTT
Organism: Nicotiana sylvestris; assembly: GCF_000393655.2. NCBI lineage: Eukaryota > Viridiplantae > Streptophyta > Magnoliopsida > Solanales > Solanaceae > Nicotiana > Nicotiana sylvestris. The sequence goes on along the minus strand of NW_027184341.1, from coordinate 127,858 downwards.
ACAGCCATAAAACTGCAAATCTGCGCGAGTCCCAAATATTTGTGTGCTATAGCCCATGCCTTCCGCCTTTGGCCCGGATGGATCCGTCCTGGAATTGCCTAATATTTGTTCCGGACATCAAATACGACCTAAGAAACCATTGTCACCGCCCCAAAAAGACCAAATTATATTTTTTGGCATTTTATAGCCATAAAACTGCAAATCCGCGGGAGTCCCAAATTTTTGTGTGCTATAGTCCATGCCTTCCGCCTTGGGCCCGGATGGATCCGTCCTGGAATCACCTAATATTTGTCCCGAACATCAAATACGACCTAAGAAATAATTTCCACTGCCCCGAAATGACTAAATTATATTTTTTGCCATTTTACAGCCATAAAACTGCAAATCCGCGCGAGTCCCAAATTTTTGTGTGCTATAGTCCATGCCTTCCGCCTTGGGCCCGGATGGATCCGTCCTGGAATTGCCTAATATTTGTCCTGGACATCAAATACGGCCTAAGAAAAAATTTCCACCGCCCCGAAATGACCAAATTATATTTTTTGGCATTTTATAGCCATAAAACTGCAAATCCGCGCGAGTCCCAAATTTTTGTGTGCTATAGTCCATGTCTTCCGCCTTGGGCCCGGATGAATCCATCCTGGAATCGGCTAATATTTGTCCCGGACAATAAATACGGCCTAAGAAACCATTGCCACCGCCCCGAAATGACCAAATTATATTTTTTGGCATTATATAGCCATAAAACTGCAAATACGCGCGAGTACCAAATTTTTGTGTGTTTTAGCCCATGTCTTCCGCCTCGGGCCTGGATAGATCCGTCGTGGAATCGCCTAATATTTCTCACGGACATCAAATACGGCCTAAGAAACCATTTCCATCGCCCCGAAATGACCAAATTATATTTTTTTGGCATTTTACAGCCATAAAACAACAAATCCGCGCGAGTCCCAAATATTTGTGTGCTATAGCCCATGCCTTCCGCCTTTGGCCCGGATGGATCCGTCCTGGAATTGCCTAATATTTGTCACGGACATCAAATACGGCCTAAGAAACCATTTCCACCGCCCCGAAAAGACCAAATTATATTTTTTGGCATTTTATAGCCATAAAACTGCAAATCCGTGCGAGTCCCAAATTTTTGTGTGCTATAGTCCATGCCTTCCGCCTTGGGCCCGGATGGATCCGTCCTGGAATTGCCTAATATTTGTCTCGGACATCAAATACGGCCTAAGAAACCATTTCCACAGCCCCGAAATGACCAAATTATATTTTTTGGCATTTTACAGCCATAAAACTGCAAATCCGCGCGAGTCCCAAATATTTGTGTGCTATAGTTCATGCCTTCCGCCTTGGGCCCGGATGGATCCGTCCTGGAATTGCCTAATATTTGTCCCGGACATCAAATACGACTTAAGAAACCATTGCCACCACCCCGAAATGACCAAATTATATTTTTTGGCATTTTATAGCCATAAAACTGCAAATCCGCGCGAGTCCCAAATTTTTGTGTGATATAGCCCATGCCTTCCGCCTTGGGCCCGGATGGATCCGTCCTGGAATTGCCTAATATTTGTCCTGGACATCAAATACGGCCTAAGAAAAAATTTCCACCGCCCCGAAATGACCAAATTATATTTTTTGGCATTTTATAGCCATAAAACTGCAAATCCGCGCGAGTCCCAAATTTTTGTGTGCTATAGTCCATGTCTTCCGCCTTGGGCCCGGATGAATCCATCCTGGAATCGGCTAATATTTGTCCCGGACAATAAATACGGCCTAAGAAACCATTGCCACCGCCCCGAAATGACCAAATTATATTTTTTGGCATTATATAGCCATAAAACTGCAAATACGCGCGAGTACCAAATTTTTGTGTGTTTTAGCCCATGTCTTCCGCCTCGGGCCTGGATAGATCCGTCGTGGAATCGCCTAATATTTCTCACGGACATCAAATACGGCCTAAGAAACCATTTCCATCGCCCCGAAATGACCAAATTATATTTTTTTGGCATTTTACAGCCATAAAACAACAAATCCGCGCGAGTCCCAAATATTTGTGTGCTATAGTCCATAACTTCCGCCTTTGGCCCGGATGGATCCGTCCTGGAATTGCCTAATATTTGTCACGGACATCAAATACGGCCTAAGAAACCATTTCCACCGCCCCGAAAAGACCAAATTATATTTTTTGGCATTTTATAGCCATAAAACTGCAAATCCGTGCGAGTCCCAAATTTTTGTGTGCTATAGTCCATGCCTTCTGCCTTGGGCCCGGATGGATCTGTCCTGGAATCGCCTAATATTTGTCTCGGACATCAAATACGGCCTAAGAAACCATTTCCACAGCCCCGAAATGACCAAATTATATTTTTTGGCATTTTACAGCCATAAAACTGCAAATCCGCGCGAGTCCCAAATATTTGTGTGCTATAGTTCATGCCTTCCGCCTTGGGCCCGGATGGATCCGTCCTGGAATTGCCTAATATTTGTCCCGGACATCAAATACGACCTAAGAAACCATTGCCACCACCCCGAAATGACCAAATTATATTTTTTGGCATTTTATAGCCATAAAACTGCAAATCCGCGCGAGTCCCAAATTTTTGTGTGATATAGCCCATGCCTTCCGCCTTGGGCCCGGATGGATCCGTCCTGGAATTGCCTAATATTTGTCCTGGACATCAAATACGGCCTAAGAAAAAATTTCCACCACCCCGAAATGACCAAATTATATTTTTTGGCATTTTATAGCCATAAAACTGCAAATCCGCGCGAGTCCCAAATTTTTGTGTGCTATAGTCCATGTCTTCCGCCTTGGGCCCGGATGAATCCATCCTGGAATCGGCTAATATTTGTCCCGGACAATAAATACGGCCTAAGAAACAATTTCCACCGCCCCGAAATGACCAAATTATATTTTTTGGCATTATATAACCATAAAACTGCAAATACGCGCGAGTACCAAATTTTTGTGTGTTTTAGCCCATGTCTTCCGCCTCGGGCCTGGATAGATCCGTCGTGGAATCGCCTAATATTTCTCACGGACATCAAATACGGCCTAAGAAATAATTTCCACCGCCCCGAAATGACCAAATTATATTTTTGGCATTTTATAGCCATCAAACTGCAAATCCGCGCGAGTCCCAAATTTTTGTGTGCTATAGTCCATGTCTTCCGCCTCGGGCCCGGATAGATCCATCGTTGAATCGCCTAATATTTCTCACAGACATCAAATACGGCCTAAGAAACCATTTCCACCGCCCCGAAATGACCAAATTATATTTTTTGACATTTTACAGCCATAAAACTGCAAATCCGCGCGAGTCCCAAATATTTGTGTGCTATAGCCCATGCCTTCCGCCTTTGGCCCGGATGGATCCGTCCTGGAATTGCCTAATATTTGTTCCGGACATCAAATACGACCTAAGAAACCATTGTCACCGCCCCGAAAAGACCAAATTATATTTTTTGGCATTTTATAGCCATAAAACTGCAAATCCGCGGGAGTCCCAAATTTTTGTGTGCTATAGTCCATGCCTTCCGCCTTGGGCCCGGATGGATCCGTCCTGGAATCACCTAATATTTGTGCCGAACATCAAATACGACCTAAGAAATAATTTCCACTGCCCCGAAATGACTAAATTATATTTTTTGCCATTTTACAGCCATAAAACTGCAAATCCGCGCGAGTCCCAAATTTTTGTGTGCTATAGTCCATGCCTTCCGCCTTGGGCCCGGATGGATCCGTCGTTGGAATTGCCTAATATTTGTCCTGGACATCAAATACGGCCTAAGAAAAAATTTCCACCGCCCCGAAATGACCAAATTATATTTTTTGGCATTTTATAGCCATAAAACTGCAAATCCGCGCGAGTCCCAAATTTTTGTGTGCTATAGTCCATGTCTTCCGCCTTGGGCCCGGATGAATCCATCCTGGAATCGGCTAATATTTGTCCCGGACAATAAATACGGCCTAAGAAACCATTGCCACCGCCCCGAAATGACCAAATTATATTTTTTGGCATTATATAGCCATAAAACTGCAAATACGCGCGAGTACCAAATTTTTGTGTGTTTTAGCCCATGTCTTCCGCCTCGGGCCTGGATAGATCCGTCGTGGAATCGCCTAATATTTCTCACGGACATCAAATACGGCCTAAGAAACCATTTCCATCGCCCCGAAATGACCAAATTATATTTTTTGGCATTTTACTGCCATAAAACAACAAATCCGCGCGAGTCCCAAATATTTGTGTGCTATAGCCCATGCCTTCCGCCTTTGGCCCGGATGGATCCGTCCTGGAATTGCCTAATATTTGTCACGGACATCAAATACGGCCTAAGAAACCATTTCCACCGCCCCGAAAAGACCAAATTATATTTTTTGGCATTTTATAGCCATAAAACTGCAAATCCGTGCGAGTCCCAAATTTTTGTGTGCTATAGTCCATGCCTTCCGCCTTGGGCCCGGATGGATCCGTCCTGGAATCGCCTAATATTTGTCTCGGACATCAAATACGGCCTAAGAAACCATTTCCACATCCCCGAAATGACCAAATTATATTTTTTGGCATTTTACAGCCATAAAACTGCAAATCCGCGCGAGTCCCAAATATTTGTGTGCTATAGTTCATGCCTTCCGCCTTGGGCCCGGATGGATCTGTCCTGGAATTGCCTAATATTTGTCCCGGACATCAAATACGGCCTAAGAAAAAATTTCCACCGCCCCGAAATGACCAAATTATATTTTTTGACATTTTATAGCCATAAAACTGCAAATGCGCGCGAGTACCAAATTTTTGTGTGTTTTAGCCCATGCCTTCCGCCTTGGGCCCGGATAGATCCATCATGGAATCGCCTAATATTTGTCCCGGACATCAAATACGGCCTAGGAAATAATTTCCACCGCCCAGAAATGACCAAATTATATTTTTTGCCATTTTATAGCCATAAAACTGCAAATCCGCGCGAGTCCCAAATTTTTGTGTGCTATAGTCCATGCCTTCCGCCTTGGGCCCGGATGGATCCGTCCTGGAATCGCCTAATATTTGTCCCGGACATCAAATAAGACCTAAGAAATAATTTCCACCGCCCCGAAATGACCAAATTATATTTTTTGCCATTTTATAGCCATAAAACTGCAAATCCGCGCGAGTCCCAAATATTTGTGTGATATAGCCCATGCCTTCCGCCTTGGGCCCGGATGGATCCGTCCTGGAATAGCCTAATATTTGTCCAGGACATCAAATACGGCCTAAGAAAAAATTTCCACCGCCCCGAAATGACCAAATTATATTTTTTGGCATTTTATAGCCATAAAACTGCAAATCCGCGCGAGTCCCAAATTTTTGTGTGCTATAGTCCATGTCTTCCGCCTTGGGCCCGGATGAATCCATCCTGGAATCGGCTAATATTTGTCCCGGACAATAAATACGGCCTAAGAAACCATTGCCACCGCCCCGAAATGACCAAATTATATTTTTTGGCATTATATAGCCATAAAACTGCAAATACGCGCGAGTACCAAATTTTTGTGTGTTTTAGCCCATGTCTTCCGCCTCGGGCCTGGATAGATCCGTCGTGGAATCGCCTAATATTTCTCACGGACATCAAATACGGCCTAAGAAACCATTTCCATCGCCCCGAAATGACCAAATTATATTTTTTGGCATTTTACAGCCATAAAACAACAAATCCGCACGAGTCCCAAATATTTGTGTGCTATAGCCCATGCCTTCCGCCTTTGGCCCGGATGGATCCGTCCTGGAATTGCCTAATATTTGTCACGGACATCAAATACGGCCTAAGAAACCATTTACACCGCCCCGAAAAGACCAAATTATACTTTTTTGGCATTTTATAGCCATAAAACTGCAAATCCGTGCGAGTCCCAAATTTTTGTGTGCTATAGTCCATGCCTTCCGCCTTGGGCCCGGATGGATCCGTCCTGGAATCGCCTAATATTTGTCTCGGACATCAAATACGGCCTAAGAAACAATTTCCACCGCCTCGAAATGACCAAATTATATTTTTTGGCATTTTATAGCCGTAAAACTGCAAATCCGCGCGAGTCCCAAATTTTTGTGTGCTATAGTCCATGCCTTCCGCCTCGGGCCCGGATGGATCCGTCCTGGAATCCCCTAATATTTGTCCCGGACATCAAATACGGCCTAAGAAACAATTTCCACCGCCCCGAAATGACCATATTATATTTTTTGGCATTTTATAGCCATAAAACTGCAAATCCGCGCGAGTCCCAAATTTTTGTGTGCTATAGTCCATGCCTTCTGCCTTGGGCCCGGGTGGATCTGTCCTGGAATCGCCTAATATTTGTCTCGGACATCAAATACGGCCTAAGAAACCATTGCCACCACCCCGAAATGACCAAATTATATTTTTTGGCATTTTATAGCCATAAAACTGCAAATCCGCGCGAGTCCCAAATTTTTGTGTCCATGCTATCCGCCTTGGGCCCGGATGGATCCATCCTGGAATCGCCTAATATTTGTCCCGAACATCAAATACGGCCTAAGAAACAATTTCCACCGCCTCGAAATGACCAAATTATATTTTTTGGCATTTTATAGCCATAAAACTGCAAATCCGCGCGAGTCCCAAATTTTTGTGTGCTATAGCCCATGCCTTCCGCCTCGGGCCCGGATGGATCCGTCCTGGAATCGCCTAATATTTGTCCCGGACATCAAATACGACCTAAGAAACCATTGCCACCACCCCGAAATGACCAAATTATATTTTTTGGCATTTTACAGCCATAAAACTGCAAATCCGCGCGAGTCCCAAATATTTGTGTGCTATAGCCCATGCCTTCCGCCTTGGGCCCGGATGGATCCGTCCTGGAATTGCCTAATATTTGTCCCGGACATCAAATACGACCTAAGAAACCATTGCCACCGCCCCGAAATGACCAAATTATATTTTTTGGCATTTTATAGCCATAAAACTGCAAATCCGCGCGAGTCCCAAATTTTTGTGTGCTATAGCCCATGCCTTCCGCCTTGGGCCCGGATGGATCCGTCCTGGAATTGCCTAATATTTGTCCCGGACATCAAATACGACCTAAGAAACCATTGCCACCGCCCCGAAATGACCAAATTATATTTTTTGGCATTTTATAGCCATAAAACTGCAAATCCGCGCGAGTCCCAAATTTTTGTGTGCTATAGTCCATGCTATCCGCCTTGGGCCCGGATGGATCCATCCTGGAATCGCCTAATATTTGTCCCGGACATCAAATACGGCCTAAGAAACAATTTCCACCGCCTCGAAATGACCAAATTATATTTTTTGGCATTTTATAGCCATAAAACTGCAAATCCGCGCGAGTCCCAAATTTTTGTGTGCTATAGTCCATGCCTTCCGCCTCGGGCCCGGATGGATCCGTCCTGGAATCCCCTAATATTTGTCCCGGACATCAAATACGGCCTAAGAAACAATTTCCACCGCCCCGAAATGACCAAATTATATTTTTTGGCATTTTATAGCCATAAAACTGCAAATCCGCGCGAGTCCCAAATTTTTGTGTGCTATAGTCCATGCCTTCTGCCTTGGGCCCGGATGGATCTGTCCTGGAATCGCCTAATATTTGTCTCGGACATCAAATACGGCCTAAGAAACCATTTCCACAGCCCCGAAATGACCAAATTATATTTTTTGGCATTTTACAGCCATAAAACTGCAAATCCGCGCGAGTCCCAAATATTTGTGTGCTATAGCCCATGCCTTCCGCCTTGGGCCCGGATGGATCCGTCCTGGAATTGCCTAATATTTGTCCCGGACATCAAATACGACCTAAGAAACCATTGCCACCACCCCGAAATGACCAAATTATATTTTTTGGCATTTTATAGCCATAAAACTGCAAATCCGCGCGAGTCCCAAATTTTTGTGTGCTATAGTCCATGCCTTCCGCCTTGGGCCCGGATGGATCTGTACTGGAATCGCCTAATATTTGTCCCGGACATCAAATACGACCTAAGAAACCATTGCCACTGCCCCGAAATGACCAAATTATATTTTTTGGCATTTTACAGCCATAAAACTGCAAATCCGCGCGAGTCCCAAATATTTGTGTGGTATAGCCCATGCCTTCCGCCTTTGGCCCGGATGGATCCGTCCTGGAATTGCCTAATATTTGTCCTGGACATCAAATACGACCTAAAAAACCATTGCCACCGCCCCGAAATGGCCAAATTATATTTTTTGGCATTTTACAGCCATAAAACTGCAAATCCGCGCGAGTCCCAAATATTTGTGTGCTATAGCCCATGCCTTCCGCCTTTGGCCCGGATGGATCCGTCCTGGAATTGCCTAATATTTGTCCCGGACATCAAATACGACCTAAGAAACCATTGCCACCGCCCCGAAAAGACCAAATTATATTTTTTGGCATTTTATAGCCATAAAACTGCAAATCCGCGCACGTCCCAAATTTTTGTGTGCTATAGTCCATGCCTTCCGCCTTGGGCCCGGATGGATCCTTCCTGGAATTGCCTAATATTTGTCCTGGACATCAAATACGACCTAAGAAACCATTGCCACCGCCCCGAAATTGCCAAATTATATTTTTTGGCATTTTACAGCCATAAAACTGCAAATCCGCGCGAGTCCCAAATTTTTGTGTGATATAGCCCATGCCTTCCGCCTTGGGCCCGGATGGATCTGTCCTGGAATTGCCTAATATTTGTCCCGGACATCAAATACGGCCTAAGAAAAAATTTCCACCGCCCCGAAATGACCAAATTATATTTTTTGACATTTTATAGCCATAAAACTGCAAATGCGCGCGAGTACCAAATTTTTGTGTGTTTTAGCCCATGCCTTCCGCCTTGGGCCCGGATAGATCCATCATGGAATCGCCTAATATTTGTCACGTACATCAAATACTGCCTAAGAAACCATTGCCACCGCCACGAAATGACCAAATTATATTTTTGGCATTTTATAGCCATAAAACTGCAAATGCGCGCGAGTCCCAAATTTTTGTGTGCTATAGTCCATGCCTTCTGCCTTGGGCCCGGATGGATCTGTCCTGGAATCGCCTAATATTTGTCTCGGACATCTAATACGGCCTAAGAAACAATTTCCACCGCCTCGAAATGACCAAATTATATTTTTTGGCATTTTATAGCCATAAAACTGCAAATCCGCGCGAGTCCCAAATTTTTGTGTGCTATAGCCCATGCATTCCGCCTCGGGCCCGGATGGATCCGTCCTGGAATCGCCTAATATTTGTCCCGGACATCAAATACGACCTAAGAAACCATTGCCACCACCCCGAAATGACCAAATTATATTTTTTGGCATTTTACAGCCATAAAACTGCAAATCCGCGCGAGTCCCAAATATTTGTGTGCTATAGCCCATGCCTTCCGCCTTGGGCCCGGATGGATCCGTCCTGGAATTGCCTAATATTTGTCCCGGACATCAAATACAACCTAAGAAACCATTGCCACCGCCCCGAAATGACCAAATTATATTTTTTGGCATTTTATAGCCATAAAACTGCAAATCCGCGCGAGTCCCAAATTTTTGTGTGCTATAGTCCATGCTATCCGCCTTGGGCCCGGATGGATCCATCCTGGAATCGCCTAATATTTGTCCCGGACATCAAATACGGCCTAAGAAACAATTTCCACCGCCTCGAAATGACCAAATTATATTTTTTGGCATTTTATAGCCGTAAAACTGCAAATCCGCGCGAGTCCCAAATTTTTGTGTGCTATAGTCCATGCCTTCCGCCTCGGGCCCGGATGGATCCGTCCTGGAATCCCCTAATATTTGTCCCGGACATCAAATACGGCCTAAGAAACAATTTCCACCGCCCCGAAATGATCATATTATATTTTTTGGCATTTTATAGCCATAAAACTGCAAATCCGCGCGAGTCCCAAATTTTTGTGTGCTATAGTCCATGCCTTCTGCCTTGGGCCCGGATGGATCTGTCCTGGAATCGCCTAATATTTGTCTCGGACATCAAATACGGCCTAAGAAACCATTTCCACAGCCCCGAAATGACCAAATTATATTTTTTGGCATTTTAAAGCCATAAAACTGCAAATCCGCGCGAGTCCCAAATATTTGTGTGCTATAGCCCATGCCTTCCGCCTTGGGCCCGGATGGATCCGTCCTGGAATTGCCTAATATTTGTCCCGGACATCAAATACGACCTAAGAAACCATTGCCACCACCCCGAAATGACCAAATTATATTTTTTGGCATTTTATAGCCATAAAACTGCAAATCCGCGCGAGTCCCAAATTTTTGTGTCCATGCTATCCGCCTTGGGCCCGGATGGATCCATCCTGGAATCGCCTAATATTTATCCCGAACATCAAATACGGCCTAAGAAACAATTTCCACCGCCTCGAAATGACCAAATTATATTTTTTGGCATTTTATAGCCATAAAACTGCAAATCCGCGCGAGTCCCAAATTTTTGTGTGCTATAGTCCATGACTTCCGCCTCGGGCCCGGATGGATCCGTCCTGGAATCCCCTAATATTTGTCCCGGACATCAAATACGGCCTAAGAAACAATTTCCACCGCCCCGAAATGATCATATTATATTTTTTGGCATTTTATAGCCATAAAACTGCAAATCCGCGCGAGTCCCAAATTTTTGTGTGCTATAGTCCATGCCTTCTGCCTTGGGCCCGGATGGATCTGTCCTGGAATCGCCTAATATTTGTCTCGGACATCAAATACGGCCTAAGAAACCATTTCCACAGCCCCGAAATGACCAAATTATATTTTTTGGCATTTTAAAGCCATAAAACTGCAAATCCGCGCGAGTCCCAAATTTTTGTGTGCTATAGCCCATGCATTCCGCCTCGGGCCCGGATGGATCCGTCCTGGAATCGCCTAATATTTGTCCCGGACATCAAATACGACCTAAGAAACCATTGCCACCACCCCGAAATGACCAAATTATATTTTTTGGCATTTTACAGCCATAAAACTGCAAATCCGCGCGAGTCCCAAATATTTGTGTGCTATAGCCCATGCCTTCCGCCTTGGGCCCGGATGGATCCGTCCTGGAATTGCCTAATATTTGTCCCGGACATCAAATACAACCTAAGAAACCATTGCCACCGCCCCGAAATGACCAAATTATATTTTTTGGCATTTTATAGCCATAAAACTGCAAATCCGCGCGAGTCCCAAATTTTTGTGTGCTATAGTCCATGCTATCCGCCTTGGGCCCGGATGGATCCATCCTGGAATCGCCTAATATTTGTCCCGGACATCAAATACGGCCTAAGAAACAATTTCCACCGCCTCGAAATGACCAAATTATATTTTTTGGCATTTTATAGCCGTAAAACTGCAAATCCGCGCGAGTCCCAAATTTTTGTGTGATATAGCCCATGCCTTCCGCCTTGGGCCCGGATGGATCTGTCCTGGAATTGCCTAATATTTGTCCCGGACATCAAATACGGCCTAAGAAAAAATTTCCACCGCCCCGAAATGACCAAATTATATTTTTTGACATTTTATAGCCATAAAACTGCAAATGCGCGCGAGTACCAAATTTTTGTGTGTTTTAGCCCATGCCTTCCGCCTTGGGCCCGGATAGATCCATCATGGAATCGCCTAATATTTGTCACGTACATCAAATACTGCCTAAGAAACCATTGCCACCGCCACGAAATGACCAAATTATATTTTTGGCATTTTATAGCCATAAAACTGCAAATGCGTGCGAGTCCCAAATTTTTGTGTGCTATAGTCCATGCCTTCTGCCTTGGGCCCGGATGGATCTGTCCTGGAATCGCCTAATATTTGTCTCGGACATCTAATACGGCCTAAGAAACAATTTCCACCGCCTCGAAATGACCAAATTATATTTTTTGGCATTTTATAGCCATAAAACTGCAAATCCGCGCGAGTCCCAAATTTTTGTGTGCTATAGCCCATGCATTCCGCCTCGGGCCCGGATGGATCCGTCCTGGAATCGCCTAATATTTGTCCCGGACATCAAATACGACCTAAGAAACCATTGCCACCACCCCGAAATGACCAAATTATATTTTTTGGCATTTTACAGCCATAAAACTGCAAATCCGCGCGAGTCCCAAATATTTGTGTGCTATAGCCCATGCCTTCCGCCTTGGGCCCGGATGGATCCGTCCTGGAATTGCCTAATATTTGTCCCGGACATCAAATACAACCTAAGAAACCATTGCCACCGCCCCGAAATGACCAAATTATATTTTTTGGCATTTTATAGCCATAAAACTGCAAATCCGCGCGAGTCCCAAATTTTTGTGTGCTATAGTCCATGCTATCCGCCTTGGGCCCGGATGGATCCATCCTGGAATCGCCTAATATTTGTCCCGGACATCAAATACGGCCTAAGAAACAATTTCCACCGCCTCGAAATGACCAAATTATATTTTTTGGCATTTTATAGCCGTAAAACTGCAAATCCGCGCGAGTCCCAAATTTTTGTGTGCTATAGTCCATGCCTTCCGCCTCGGGCCCGGATGGATCCGTCCTGGAATCCCCTAATATTTGTCCCGGACATCAAATACGGCCTAAGAAACAATTTCCACCGCCCCGAAATGATCATATTATATTTTTTGGCATTTTATAGCCATAAAACTGCAAATCCGCGCGAGTCCCAAATTTTTGTGTGCTATAGTCCATGCCTTCTGCCTTGGGCCCGGATGGATCTGTCCTGGAATCGCCTAATATTTGTCTCGGACATCAAATACGGCCTAAGAAACCATTTCCACAGCCCCGAAATGACCAAATTATATTTTTTGGCATTTTAAAGCCATAAAACTGCAAATCCGCGCGAGTCCCAAATATTTGTGTGCTATAGCCCATGCCTTCCGCCTTGGGCCCGGATGGATCCGTCCTGGAATTGCCTAATATTTGTCCCGGACATCAAATACGACCTAAGAAACCATTGCCACCACCCCGAAATGACCAAATTATATTTTTTGGCATTTTATAGCCATAAAACTGCAAATCCGCGCGAGTCCCAAATTTTTGTGTCCATGCTATCCGCCTTGGGCCCGGATGGATCCATCCTGGAATCGCCTAATATTTATCCCGAACATCAAATACGGCCTAAGAAACAATTTCCACCGCCTCGAAATGACCAAATTATATTTTTTGGCATTTTATAGCCATAAAACTGCAAATCCGCGCGAGTCCCAAATTTTTGTGTGCTATAGTCCATGACTTCCGCCTCGGGCCCGGATGGATCCGTCCTGGAATCCCCTAATATTTGTCCCGGACATCAAATACGGCCTAAGAAACAATTTTCACCGCCCCGAAATGATCATATTATATTTTTTGGCATTTTATAGCCATAAAACTGCAAATCCGCGCGAGTCCCAAATTTTTGTGTGCTATAGTCCATGCTATCCGCCTTGGGCCCGGATGGATCCATCCTGGAATCGCCTAATATTTGTCCCGGACATCAAATACGGCCTAAGAAACAATTTCCACCGCCTCGAAATGACCAAATTATATTTTTTGGCATTTTATAGCCGTAAAACTGCAAATCCGCGCGAGTCCCAAATTTTTGTGTGATATAGCCCATGCCTTCCGCCTTGGGCCCGGATGGATCTGTCCTGGAATTGCCTAATATTTGTCCCGGACATCAAATACGGCCTAAGAAAAAATTTCCACCGCCCCGAAATGACCAAATTATATTTTTTGACATTTTATAGCCATAAAACTGCAAATGCGCGCGAGTACCAAATTTTTGTGTGTTTTAGCCCATGCCTTCCGCCTTGGGCCCGGATAGATCCATCATGGAATCGCCTAATATTTGTCACGTACATCAAATACTGCCTAAGAAACCATTGCCACCGCCACGAAATGACCAAATTATATTTTTGGCATTTTATAGCCATAAAACTGCAAATGCGTGCGAGTCCCAAATTTTTGTGTGCTATAGTCCATGCCTTCTGCCTTGGGCCCGGATGGATCTGTCCTGGAATCGCCTAATATTTGTCTCGGACATCTAATACGGCCTAAGAAACAATTTCCACCGCCTCGAAATGACCAAATTATATTTTTTGGCATTTTATAGCCATAAAACTGCAAATCCGCGCGAGTCCCAAATTTTTGTGTGCTATAGCCCATGCATTCCGCCTCGGGCCCGGATGGATCCGTCCTGGAATCGCCTAATATTTGTCCCGGACATCAAATACGACCTAAGAAACCATTGCCACCACCCCGAAATGACCAAATTATATTTTTTGGCATTTTACAGCCATAAAACTGCAAATCCGCGCGAGTCCCAAATATTTGTGTGCTATAGCCCATGCCTTCCGCCTTGGGCCCGGATGGATCCGTCCTGGAATTGCCTAATATTTGTCCCGGACATCAAATACAACCTAAGAAACCATTGCCACCGCCCCGAAATGACCAAATTATATTTTTTGGCATTTTATAGCCATAAAACTGCAAATCCGCGCGAGTCCCAAATTTTTGTGTGCTATAGTCCATGCTATCCGCCTTGGGCCCGGATGGATCCATCCTGGAATCGCCTAATATTTGTCCCGGACATCAAATACGGCCTAAGAAACAATTTCCACCGCCTCGAAATGACCAAATTATATTTTTTGGCATTTTATAGCCGTAAAACTGCAAATCCGCGCGAGTCCCAAATTTTTGTGTGCTATAGTCCATGCCTTCCGCCTCGGGCCCGGATGGATCCGTCCTGGAATCCCCTAATATTTGTCCCGGACATCAAATACGGCCTAAGAAACAATTTCCACCGCCCCGAAATGATCATATTATATTTTTTGGCATTTTATAGCCATAAAACTGCAAATCCGCGCGAGTCCCAAATTTTTGTGTGCTATAGTCCATGCCTTCTGCCTTGGGCCCGGATGGATCTGTCCTGGAATCGCCTAATATTTGTCTCGGACATCAAATACGGCCTAAGAAACCATTTCCACAGCCCCGAAATGACCAAATTATATTTTTTGGCATTTTAAAGCCATAAAACTGCAAATCCGCGCGAGTCCCAAATATTTGTGTGCTATAGCCCATGCCTTCCGCCTTGGGCCCGGATGGATCCGTCCTGGAATTGCCTAATATTTGTCCCGGACATCAAATACGACCTAAGAAACCATTGCCACCACCCCGAAATGACCAAATTATATTTTTTGGCATTTTATAGCCATAAAACTGCAAATCCGCGCGAGTCCCAAATTTTTGTGTCCATGCTATCCGCCTTGGGCCCGGATGGATCCATCCTGGAATCGCCTAATATTTATCCCGAACATCAAATACGGCCTAAGAAACAATTTCCACCGCCTCGAAATGACCAAATTATATTTTTTGGCATTTTATAGCCATAAAACTGCAAATCCGCGCGAGTCCCAAATTTTTGTGTGCTATAGTCCATGACTTCCGCCTCGGGCCCGGATGGATCCGTCCTGGAATCCCCTAATATTTGTCCCGGACATCAAATACGGCCTAAGAAACAATTTTCACCGCCCCGAAATGATCATATTATATTTTTTGGCATTTTATAGCCATAAAACTGCAAATCCGCGCGAGTCCCAAATTTTTGTGTGCTATAGTCCATGCTATCCGCCTTGGGCCCGGATGGATCCATCCTGGAATCGCCTAATATTTGTCCCGGACATCAAATACGGCCTAAGAAACAATTTCCACCGCCTCGAAATGACCAAATTATATTTTTTGGCATTTTATAGCCGTAAAACTGCAAATCCGCGCGAGTCCCAAATTTTTGTGTGATATAGCCCATGCCTTCCGCCTTGGGCCCGGATGGATCTGTCCTGGAATTGCCTAATATTTGTCCCGGACATCAAATACGGCCTAAGAAAAAATTTCCACCGCCCCGAAATGACCAAATTATATTTTTTGACATTTTATAGCCATAAAACTGCAAATGCGCGCGAGTACCAAATTTTTGTGTGTTTTAGCCCATGCCTTCCGCCTTGGGCCCGGATAGATCCATCATGGAATCGCCTAATATTTGTCACGTACATCAAATACTGCCTAAGAAACCATTGCCACCGCCACGAAATGACCAAATTATATTTTTGGCATTTTATAGCCATAAAACTGCAAATGCGTGCGAGTCCCAAATTTTTGTGTGCTATAGTCCATGCCTTCTGCCTTGGGCCCGGATGGATCTGTCCTGGAATCGCCTAATATTTGTCTCGGACATCTAATACGGCCTAAGAAACAATTTCCACCGCCTCGAAATGACCAAATTATATTTTTTGGCATTTTATAGCCATAAAACTGCAAATCCGCGCGAGTCCCAAATTTTTGTGTGCTATAGCCCATGCATTCCGCCTCGGGCCCGGATGGATCCGTCCTGGAATCGCCTAATATTTGTCCCGGACATCAAATACGACCTAAGAAACCATTGCCACCACCCCGAAATGACCAAATTATATTTTTTGGCATTTTACAGCCATAAAACTGCAAATCCGCGCGAGTCCCAAATATTTGTGTGCTATAGCCCATGCCTTCCGCCTTGGGCCCGGATGGATCCGTCCTGGAATTGCCTAATATTTGTCCCGGACATCAAATACAACCTAAGAAACCATTGCCACCGCCCCGAAATGACCAAATTATATTTTTTGGCATTTTATAGCCATAAAACTGCAAATCCGCGCGAGTCCCAAATTTTTGTGTGCTATAGTCCATGCTATCCGCCTTGGGCCCGGATGGATCCATCCTGGAATCGCCTAATATTTGTCCCGGACATCAAATACGGCCTAAGAAACAATTTCCACCGCCTCGAAATGACCAAATTATATTTTTTGGCATTTTATAGCCGTAAAACTGCAAATCCGCGCGAGTCCCAAATTTTTGTGTGCTATAGTCCATGCCTTCCGCCTCGGGCCCGGATGGATCCGTCCTGGAATCCCCTAATATTTGTCCCGGACATCAAATACGGCCTAAGAAACAATTTCCACCGCCCCGAAATGATCATATTATATTTTTTGGCATTTTATAGCCATAAAACTGCAAATCCGCGCGAGTCCCAAATTTTTGTGTGCTATAGTCCATGCCTTCTGCCTTGGGCCCGGATGGATCTGTCCTGGAATCGCCTAATATTTGTCTCGGACATCAAATACGGCCTAAGAAACCATTTCCACAGCCCCGAAATGACCAAATTATATTTTTTGGCATTTTAAAGCCATAAAACTGCAAATCCGCGCGAGTCCCAAATATTTGTGTGCTATAGCCCATGCCTTCCGCCTTGGGCCCGGATGGATCCGTCCTGGAATTGCCTAATATTTGTCCCGGACATCAAATACGACCTAAGAAACCATTGCCACCACCCCGAAATGACCAAATTATATTTTTTGGCATTTTATAGCCATAAAACTGCAAATCCGCGCGAGTCCCAAATTTTTGTGTCCATGCTATCCGCCTTGGGCCCGGATGGATCCATCCTGGAATCGCCTAATATTTATCCCGAACATCAAATACGGCCTAAGAAACAATTTCCACCGCCTCGAAATGACCAAATTATATTTTTTGGCATTTTATAGCCATAAAACTGCAAATCCGCGCGAGTCCCAAATTTTTGTGTGCTATAGTCCATGACTTCCGCCTCGGGCCCGGATGGATCCGTCCTGGAATCCCCTAATATTTGTCCCGGACATCAAATACGGCCTAAGAAACAATTTTCACCGCCCCGAAATGATCATATTATATTTTTTGGCATTTTATAGCCATAAAACTGCAAATCCGCGCGAGTCCCAAATTTTTGTGTGCTATAGTCCATGCCTTCTGCCTTGGGCCCGGATGGATCTGTCCTGGAATCGCCTAATATTTGTCTCGGACATCAAATACGGCCTAAGAAACCATTTCCACAGCCCCGAAATGACCAAATTATATTTTTTGGCATTTTAAAGCCATAAAACTGCAAATCCGCGCGAGTCCCAAATTTTTGTGTGCTATAGCCCATGCATTCCGCCTCGGGCCCGGATGGATCCGTCCTGGAATCGCCTAATATTTGTCCCGGACATCAAATACGACCTAAGAAACCATTGCCACCACCCCGAAATGACCAAATTATATTTTTTGGCATTTTACAGCCATAAAACTGCAAATCCGCGCGAGTCCCAAATATTTGTGTGCTATAGCCCATGCCTTCCGCCTTGGGCCCGGATGGATCCGTCCTGGAATTGCCTAATATTTGTCCCGGACATCAAATACAACCTAAGAAACCATTGCCACCGCCCCGAAATGACCAAATTATATTTTTTGGCATTTTATAGCCGTAAAACTGCAAATCCGCGCGAGTCCCAAATTTTTGTGTGCTATAGTCCATGCCTTCCGCCTCGGGCCCGGATGGATCCGTCCTGGAATCCCCTAATATTTGTCCCGGACATCAAATACGGCCTAAGAAACAATTTCCACCGCCCCGAAATGATCATATTATATTTTTTGGCATTTTATAGCCATAAAACTGCAAATCCGCGCGAGTCCCAAATTTTTGTGTGCTATAGCCCATGCCTTCCGCCTTGGGCCCGGATGGATCCGTCCTGGAATTGCCTAATATTTGTCCCGGACATCAAATACAACCTAAGAAACCATTGCCACCGCCCCGAAATGACCAAATTATATTTTTTGGCATTTTATAGCCATAAAACTGCAAATCCGCGCGAGTCCCAAATATTTGTGTGCTATAGCCCATGCCTTCCGCCTTGGGCCCGGATGGATCCATCCTGGAATCGCCTAATATTTGTCCCGGACATCAAATACGGCCTAAGAAACAATTTCCACCGCCTCGAAATGACCAAATTATATTTTTTGGCATTTTATAGCCGTAAAACTGCAAATCCGCGCGAGTCCCAAATTTTTGTGTGCTATAGTCCATGCCTTCCGCCTCGGGCCCGGATGGATCCGTCCTGGAATCCCCTAATATTTGTCCCGGACATCAAATACGGCCTAAGAAACAATTTCCACCGCCCCGAAATGATCATATTATATTTTTTGACATTTTATAGCCATAAAACTGCAAATCCGCGCGAGTCCCAAATTTTTGTGTGCTATAGTCCATGCCTTCTGCCTTGGGCCCGGATGGATCTGTCCTGGAATCGCCTAATATTTGTCTCGGACATCAAATACGGCCTAAGAAACCATTTCCACAGCCCCGAAATGACCAAATTATATTTTTTGGCATTTTAAAGCCATAAAACTGCAAATCCGCGCGAGTCCCAAATATTTGTGTGCTATAGCCCATGCCTTCCGCCTTGGGCCCGGATGGATCCGTCCTGGAATTGCCTAATATTTGTCCCGGACATCAAATACGACCTAAGAAACCATTGCCACCACCCCGAAATGACCAAATTATATTTTTTGGCATTTTATAGCCATAAAACTGCAAATCCGCGCGAGTCCCAAATTTTTGTGTCCATGCTATCCGCCTTGGGCCCGGATGGATCCATCCTGGAATCGCCTAATATTTATCCCGAACATCAAATACGGCCTAAGAAACAATTTCCACCGCCTCGAAATGACCAAATTATATTTTTTGGCATTTTATAGCCATAAAACTGCAAATCCGCGCGAGTCCCAAATTTTTGTGTGCTATAGTCCATGACTTCCGCCTCGGGCCCGGATGGATCCGTCCTGGAATCCCCTAATATTTGTCCCGGACATCAAATACGGCCTAAGAAACAATTTCCACCGCCTCGAAATGACCAAATTATATTTTTTGGCATTTTATAGCCATAAAACTGCAAATCCGCGCGAGTCCCAAATTTTTGTGTGCTATAGTCCATGCCTTCCGCCTCGGGCCCGGATGGATCCGTCCTGGAATCCCCTAATATTTGTCCCGGACATCAAATACGGCCTAAGAAACAATTTCCACCGCCCCGAAATGATCATATTATATTTTTTGGCATTTTATAGCCATAAAACTGCAAATCCGCGCGAGTCCCAAATTTTTGTGTGCTATAGTCCATGCCTTCTGCCTTGGGCCCGGATGGATCTGTCCTGGAATCGCCTAATATTTGTCTCGGACATCAAATACGGCCTAAGAAACCATTTCCACAGCCCCGAAATGACCAAATTATATTTTTTGGCATTTTAAAGCCATAAAACTGCAAATCCGCGCGAGTCCCAAATATTTGTGTGCTATAGCCCATGCCTTCCGCCTTGGGCCCGGATGGATCCGTCCTGGAATTGCCTAATATTTGTCCCGGACATCAAATACGACCTAAGAAACCATTGCCACCACCCCGAAATGACCAAATTATATTTTTTGGCATTTTATAGCCATAAAACTGCAAATCCGCGCGAGTCCCAAATTTTTGTGTCCATGCTATCCGCCTTGGGCCCGGATGGATCCATCCTGGAATCGCCTAATATTTATCCCGAACATCAAATACGGCCTAAGAAACAATTTCCACCGCCTCGAAATGACCAAATTATATTTTTTGGCATTTTATAGCCATAAAACTGCAAATCCGCGCGAGTCCCAAATTTTTGTGTGCTATAGTCCATGACTTCCGCCTCGGGCCCGGATGGATCCGTCCTGGAATCCCCTAATATTTGTCCCGGACATCAAATACGGCCTAAGAAACAATTTCCACCGCCTCGAAATGACCAAATTATATTTTTTGGCATTTTATAGCCATAAAACTGCAAATCCGCGCGAGTCCCAAATTTTTGTGTGCTATAGTCCATGCCTTCCGCCTCGGGCCCGGATGGATCCGTCCTGGAATCCCCTAATATTTGTCCCGGACATCAAATACGGCCTAAGAAACAATTTCCACCGCCCCGAAATGATCATATTATATTTTTTGGCATTTTATAGCCATAAAACTGCAAATCCGCGCGAGTCCCAAATTTTTGTGTGCTATAGTCCATGCCTTCTGCCTTGGGCCCGGATGGATCTGTCCTGGAATCGCCTAATATTTGTCTCGGACATCAAATACGGCCTAAGAAACCATTTCCACAGCCCCGAAATGACCAAATTATATTTTTTGGCATTTTAAAGCCATAAAACTGCAAATCCGCGCGAGTCCCAAATATTTGTGTGCTATAGCCCATGCCTTCCGCCTTGGGCCCGGATGGATCCGTCCTGGAATTGCCTAATATTTGTCCCGGACATCAAATACGACCTAAGAAACCATTGCCACCACCCCGAAATGACCAAATTATATTTTTTGGCATTTTATAGCCATAAAACTGCAAATCCGCGCGAGTCCCAAATTTTTGTGTCCATGCTATCCGCCTTGGGCCCGGATGGATCCATCCTGGAATCGCCTAATATTTATCCCGAACATCAAATACGGCCTAAGAAACAATTTCCACCGCCTCGAAATGACCAAATTATATTTTTTGGCATTTTATAGCCATAAAACTGCAAATCCGCGCGAGTCCCAAATTTTTGTGTGCTATAGTCCATGACTTCCGCCTCGGGCCCGGATGGATCCGTCCTGGAATCCCCTAATATTTGTCCCGGACATCAAATACGGCCTAAGAAACAATTTCCACCGCCTCGAAATGACCAAATTATATTTTTTGGCATTTTATAGCCATAAAACTGCAAATCCGCGCGAGTCCCAAATTTTTGTGTGCTATAGTCCATGCTATCCGCCTTGGGCCCGGATGGATCCGTCCTGGAATCGCCTAATATTTGTCCCGGACATCAAATACGGCCTAAGAAACAATTTCCACCGCCTCGAAATGACCAAATTATATTTTTTGGCATTTTATAGCCATAAAACTGCAAATCCGCGCGAGTCCCAAATTTTTGTGTGCTATAGTCCATGCCTTCCGCCTCGGGCCTGGATGGATCCGTCCTGGAATCCCCTAATATTTGTCCCGGACATCAAATACGGCCTAAGAAACCATTTCCACAGCCCCGAAATGACCAAATTATATTTTTTGGCATTTTACAGCCATAAAACTGCAAATCCGCGCGAGTCCCAAATATTTGTGTGCTATAGCCCATGCCTTCCGCCTTGGGCCCGGATGGATCCGTCCTGGAATTGCCTAATATTTGTCCCGGACATCAAATACGACCTAAGAAACCATTGCCACCGCCCCGAAATGACCAAATTATATTTTTTGGCATTTTATAGCCATAAAACTGCAAATCCGCGCGAGTCCCAAATTTTTGTGTGCTATAGTCCATGCTATCCGCCTTGGGCCCGGATGGATCCGTCCTGGAATCGCCTAATATTTGTCCCGGACATCAAATACGGCCTAAGAAACAATTTCCACCACCCCGAAATGACCAAATTATATTTTTTGGCATTTTATAGCCATAAAACTGCAAATCCGCGCGAGTCCCAAATTTTTGTGTCCATGCTATCCGCCTTGGGCCCGGATGGATCCATCCTGGAATCGCCTAATATTTATCCCGAACATCAAATACGGCCTAAGAAACAATTTCCACCGCCTCGAAATGACCAAATTATATTTTTTGGCATTTTATAGCCATAAAACTGCAAATCCGCGCGAGTCCCAAATTTTTGTGTGCTATAGTCCATGACTTCCGCCTCGGGCCCGGATGGATCCGTCCTGGAATCCCCTAATATTTGTCCCGGACATCAAATACGGCCTAAGAAACAATTTCCACCGCCTCGAAATGACCAAATTATATTTTTTGGCATTTTATAGCCATAAAACTGCAAATCCGCGCGAGTCCCAAATTTTTGTGTGCTATAGTCCATGCTATCCGCCTTGGGCCCGGATGGATCCGTCCTGGAATCGCCTAATATTTGTCCCGGACATCAAATACGACCTAAGAAACCATTGCCACCACCCCGAAATGACCAAATTATATTTTTTGGCATTTTACAGCCATAAAACTGCAAATCCGCGCGAGTCCCAAATTTTTGTGTGCTATAGTCCATGACTTCCGCCTCGGGCCCGGATGGATCCGTCCTGGAATCCCCTAATATTTGTCCCGGACATCAAATACGGCCTAAGAAACAATTTCCACCGCCTCGAAATGACCAAATTATATTTTTTGGCATTTTATAGCCATAAAACTGCAAATCCGCGCGAGTCCCAAATTTTTGTGTGCTATAGTCCATGCTATCCGCCTTGGGCCCGGATGGATCCGTCCTGGAATCGCCTAATATTTGTCCCGGACATCAAATACGGCCTAAGAAACAATTTCCACCGCCTCGAAATGACCAAATTATATTTTTTGGCATTTTATAGCCATAAAACTGCAAATCCGCGCGAGTCCCAAATTTTTGTGTGCTATAGTCCATGCCTTCCGCCTCGGGCCTGGATGGATCCGTCCTGGAATCCCCTAATATTTGTCCCGGACATCAAATACGGCCTAAGAAACCATTTCCACAGCCCCGAAATGACCAAATTATATTTTTTGGCATTTTACAGCCATAAAACTGCAAATCCGCGCGAGTCCCAAATATTTGTGTGCTATAGCCCATGCCTTCCGCCTTGGGCCCGGATGGATCCGTCCTGGAATTGCCTAATATTTGTCCCGGACATCAAATACGACCTAAGAAACCATTGCCACCGCCCCGAAATGACCAAATTATATTTTTTGGCATTTTATAGCCATAAAACTGCAAATCCGCGCGAGTCCCAAATTTTTGTGTGCTATAGTCCATGCTATCCGCCTTGGGCCCGGATGGATCCGTCCTGGAATCGCCTAATATTTGTCCCGGACATCAAATACGGCCTAAGAAACAATTTCCACCACCCCGAAATGACCAAATTATATTTTTTGGCATTTTATAGCCATAAAACTGCAAATCCGCGCGAGTCCCAAATTTTTGTGTCCATGCTATCCGCCTTGGGCCCGGATGGATCCATCCTGGAATCGCCTAATATTTATCCCGAACATCAAATACGGCCTAAGAAACAATTTCCACCGCCTCGAAATGACCAAATTATATTTTTTGGCATTTTATAGCCATAAAACTGCAAATCCGCGCGAGTCCCAAATTTTTGTGTGCTATAGTCCATGACTTCCGCCTCGGGCCCGGATGGATCCGTCCTGGAATCCCCTAATATTTGTCCCGGACATCAAATACGGCCTAAGAAACAATTTCCACCGCCTCGAAATGACCAAATTATATTTTTTGGCATTTTATAGCCATAAAACTGCAAATCCGCGCGAGTCCCAAATTTTTGTGTGCTATAGTCCATGCTATCCGCCTTGGGCCCGGATGGATCCGTCCTGGAATCGCCTAATATTTGTCCCGGACATCAAATACGACCTAAGAAACCATTGCCACCACCCCGAAATGACCAAATTATATTTTTTGGCATTTTACAGCCATAAAACTGCAAATCCGCGCGAGTCCCAAATATTTGTGTGCTATAGCCCATGCCTTCCGCCTTGGGCCCGGATGGATCCGTCCTGGAATTGCCTAATATTTGTCCCGGACATCAAATACAACCTAAGAAACCATTGCCACCGCCCCGAAATGACCAAATTATATTTTTTGGCATTTTATAGCCATAAAACTGCAAATCCGCGCGAGTCCCAAATTTTTGTGTGCTATAGTCCATGCTATCCGCCTTGGGCCCGGATGGATCCATCCTGGAATCGCCTAATATTTGTCCCGGACATCAAATACGGCCTAAGAAACAATTTCCACCGCCTCGAAATGACCAAATTATATTTTTTGGCATTTTATAGCCGTAAAACTGCAAATCCGCGCGAGTCCCAAATTTTTGTGTGCTATAGTCCATGCCTTCCGCCTCGGGCCCGGATGGATCCGTCCTGGAATCCCCTAATATTTGTCCCGGACATCAAATACGGCCTAAGAAACAATTTCCACCGCCCCGAAATGATCATATTATATTTTTTGGCATTTTATAGCCATAAAACTGCAAATCCGCGCGAGTCCCAAATTTTTGTGTGCTATAGTCCATGCCTTCTGCCTTGGGCCCGGATGGATCTGTCCTGGAATCGCCTAATATTTGTCTCGGACATCAAATACGGCCTAAGAAACCATTTCCACAGCCCCGAAATGACCAAATTATATTTTTTGGCATTTTAAAGCCATAAAACTGCAAATCCGCGCGAGTCCCAAATATTTGTGTGCTATAGCCCATGCCTTCCGCCTTGGGCCCGGATGGATCCGTCCTGGAATTGCCTAATATTTGTCCCGGACATCAAATACGACCTAAGAAACCATTGCCACCACCCCGAAATGACCAAATTATATTTTTTGGCATTTTATAGCCATAAAACTGCAAATCCGCGCGAGTCCCAAATTTTTGTGTCCATGCTATCCGCCTTGGGCCCGGATGGATCCATCCTGGAATCGCCTAATATTTATCCCGAACATCAAATACGGCCTAAGAAACAATTTCCACCGCCTCGAAATGACCAAATTATATTTTTTGGCATTTTATAGCCATAAAACTGCAAATCCGCGCGAGTCCCAAATTTTTGTGTGCTATAGTCCATGACTTCCGCCTCGGGCCCGGATGGATCCGTCCTGGAATCCCCTAATATTTGTCCCGGACATCAAATACGGCCTAAGAAACAATTTCCACCGCCCCGAAATGATCATATTATATTTTTTGGCATTTTATAGCCATAAAACTGCAAATCCGCGCGAGTCCCAAATTTTTGTGTGCTATAGTCCATGACTTCCGCCTCGGGCCCGGATGGATCCGTCCTGGAATCCCCTAATATTTGTCCCGGACATCAAATACGGCCTAAGAAACAATTTCCACCGCCCCGAAATGATCATATTATATTTTTTGGCATTTTATAGCCATAAAACTGCAAATCCGCGCGAGTCCCAAATTTTTGTGTGCTATAGTCCATGCCTTCTGCCTTGGGCCCGGATGGATCTGTCCTGGAATCGCCTAATATTTGTCTCGGACATCAAATACGGCCTAAGAAACCATTTCCACAGCCCCGAAATGACCAAATTATATTTTTTGGCATTTTATAGCCATAAAACTGCAAATCCGCGCGAGTCCCAAATTTTTGTGTGCTATAGCCCATGCCTTCCGCCTTGGGCCCGGATGGATCCGTCCTGGAATTGCCTAATATTTGTCCCGGACATCAAATACAACCTAAGAAACCATTGCCACCGCCCCGAAATGACCAAATTATATTTTTTGGCATTTTATAGCCATAAAACTGCAAATCCGCGCGAGTCCCAAATATTTGTGTGCTATAGCCCATGCCTTCCGCCTTGGGCCCGGATGGATCCATCCTGGAATCGCCTAATATTTGTCCCGGACATCAAATACGGCCTAAGAAACAATTTCCACCGCCTCGAAATGACCAAATTATATTTTTTGGCATTTTATAGCCGTAAAACTGCAAATCCGCGCGAGTCCCAAATTTTTGTGTGCTATAGTCCATGCCTTCCGCCTCGGGCCCGGATGGATCCGTCCTGGAATCCCCTAATATTTGTCCCGGACATCAAATACGGCCTAAGAAACAATTTCCACCGCCCCGAAATGATCATATTATATTTTTTGGCATTTTATAGCCATAAAACTGCAAATCCGCGCGAGTCCCAAATTTTTGTGTGCTATAGTCCATGCCTTCTGCCTTGGGCCCGGATGGATCTGTCCTGGAATCGCCTAATATTTGTCTCGGACATCAAATACGGCCTAAGAAACCATTTCCACAGCCCCGAAATGACCAAATTATATTTTTTGGCATTTTAAAGCCATAAAACTGCAAATCCGCGCGAGTCCCAAATATTTGTGTGCTATAGCCCATGCCTTCCGCCTTGGGCCCGGATGGATCCGTCCTGGAATTGCCTAATATTTGTCCCGGACATCAAATACGACCTAAGAAACCATTGCCACCACCCCGAAATGACCAAATTATATTTTTTGGCATTTTATAGCCATAAAACTGCAAATCCGCGCGAGTCCCAAATTTTTGTGTCCATGCTATCCGCCTTGGGCCCGGATGGATCCATCCTGGAATCGCCTAATATTTATCCCGAACATCAAATACGGCCTAAGAAACAATTTCCACCGCCTCGAAATGACCAAATTATATTTTTTGGCATTTTATAGCCATAAAACTGCAAATCCGCGCGAGTCCCAAATTTTTGTGTGCTATAGTCCATGACTTCCGCCTCGGGCCCGGATGGATCCGTCCTGGAATCCCCTAATATTTGTCCCGGACATCAAATACGGCCTAAGAAACAATTTCCACCGCCTCGAAATGACCAAATTATATTTTTTGGCATTTTATAGCCATAAAACTGCAAATCCGCGCGAGTCCCAAATTTTTGTGTGCTATAGTCCATGCTATCCGCCTTGGGCCCGGATGGATCCGTCCTGGAATCGCCTAATATTTGTCCCGGACATCAAATACGGCCTAAGAAACAATTTCCACCGCCTCGAAATGACCAAATTATATTTTTTGGCATTTTATAGCCATAAAACTGCAAATCCGCGCGAGTCCCAAATTTTTGTGTGCTATAGTCCATGCCTTCCGCCTCGGGCCTGGATGGATCCGTCCTGGAATCCCCTAATATTTGTCCCGGACATCAAATACGGCCTAAGAAACCATTTCCACAGCCCCGAAATGACCAAATTATATTTTTTGGCATTTTACAGCCATAAAACTGCAAATCCGCGCGAGTCCCAAATATTTGTGTGCTATAGCCCATGCCTTCCGCCTTGGGCCCGGATGGATCCGTCCTGGAATTGCCTAATATTTGTCCCGGACATCAAATACGACCTAAGAAACCATTGCCACCGCCCCGAAATGACCAAATTATATTTTTTGGCATTTTATAGCCATAAAACTGCAAATCCGCGCGAGTCCCAAATTTTTGTGTGCTATAGTCCATGCTATCCGCCTTGGGCCCGGATGGATCCGTCCTGGAATCGCCTAATATTTGTCCCGGACATCAAATACGGCCTAAGAAACAATTTCCACCACCCCGAAATGACCAAATTATATTTTTTGGCATTTTATAGCCATAAAACTGCAAATCCGCGCGAGTCCCAAATTTTTGTGTCCATGCTATCCGCCTTGGGCCCGGATGGATCCATCCTGGAATCGCCTAATATTTATCCCGAACATCAAATACGGCCTAAGAAACAATTTCCACCGCCTCGAAATGACCAAATTATATTTTTTGGCATTTTATAGCCATAAAACTGCAAATCCGCGCGAGTCCCAAATTTTTGTGTGCTATAGTCCATGACTTCCGCCTCGGGCCCGGATGGATCCGTCCTGGAATCCCCTAATATTTGTCCCGGACATCAAATACGGCCTAAGAAACAATTTCCACCGCCTCGAAATGACCAAATTATATTTTTTGGCATTTTATAGCCATAAAACTGCAAATCCGCGCGAGTCCCAAATTTTTGTGTGCTATAGTCCATGCTATCCGCCTTGGGCCCGGATGGATCCGTCCTGGAATCGCCTAATATTTGTCCCGGACATCAAATACGGCCTAAGAAACAATTTCCACCGCCTCGAAATGACCAAATTATATTTTTTGGCATTTTATAGCCATAAAACTGCAAATCCGCGCGAGTCCCAAATTTTTGTGTGCTATAGTCCATGCCTTCCGCCTCGGGCCCGGATGGATCCGTCCTGGAATCCCCTAATATTTGTCCCGGACATCAAATACGGCCTAAGAAACCATTTCCACAGCCCCGAAATGACCAAATTATATTTTTTGGCATTTTACAGCCATAAAACTGCAAATCCGCGCGAGTCCCAAATATTTGTGTGCTATAGCCCATGCCTTCCGCCTTGGGCCCGGATGGATCCGTCCTGGAATTGCCTAATATTTGTCCCGGACATCAAATACGACCTAAGAAACCATTGCCACCGCCCCGAAATGACCAAATTATATTTTTTGGCATTTTATAGCCATAAAACTGCAAATCCGCGCGAGTCCCAAATTTTTGTGTGCTATAGTCCATGCCTTCTGCCTTGGGCCCGGATGGATCTGTCCTGGAATCGCCTAATATTTGTCTCGGACATCAAATACGGCCTAAGAAACCATTTCCACAGCCCCGAAATGACCAAATTATATTTTTTGGCATTTTATAGCCATAAAACTGCAAATCCGCGCGAGTCCCAAATTTTTGTGTGATATAGCCCATGCCTTCCGCCTTGGGCCCGGATGGATCTGTCCTGGAATTGCCTAATATTTGTCCCGAACATCAAATACGGCCTAAGAAAAAATTTCCACCGCCCCGAAATGACCAAATTATATTTTTTGACATTTTATAGCCATAAAACTGCAAATGCGCGCGAGTACCAAATTTTTGTGTGTTTTAGCCCATGCCTTCCGCCTTGGGCCCGGATAGATCCATCATGGAATCGCCTAATATTTGTCACGTACATCAAATACGGCCTAAGAAACCATTGCCACCGCCACGAAATGACCAAATTATATTTTTGGCATTTTACAGCCATAAAACTGCAAATCCGCGCGAGTCCCAAATTTTTGTGTGCTATAGCCCATGCCTTCCGCCTTGGGCCCGGATGGATCCGTCGTGGAATCGCCTAATATTTGTACCGGACATCAAATATGGCCTAAGAAACAATTTCCACCCACTCGAAATGACTACATTATATTTTTTGTCATTTTACAGCCATATAACTGCAAATCCGCGCGAGTCCCAAATTTTTGTGTGCTATAGCCCATGCCTTCCGCCTTGGGCCCGGATGGATCCGTCCTGGAATTGCCTAATATTTGTCCCGTACATCAAATACGACCTAAGAAACCATTGCCACCGCCCCGAAATGACCAAATTATATTTTTTGGCATTTTATAGCCATAAAACTGCAAATCCGCGCGAGTCCAAATTTTTGTGTGCTATAGTCCATGCTATCCGCCTTGGGCCCGGATGGATCCATCCTGGAATCGCCTAATATTTGTCCCGGACATCAAATACGACCTAAGAAACCATTGCCACTGCCCCGAAATGGCCAAATTATATTTTTTGGCATTTTATAGCCATAAAACTGCAAATCCGCGCGAGTCCCAAATTTTTGTGTGCTATAGTCCATGCTATCCGCCTTGGGCCCGGATGGATCCATCCTGGAATCACCTAATATTTGTCCCGGACATCAAATACGGCCTAAGAAACAATTTCCACCGCCTCGAAATGACCAAATTATATTTTTTGGCATTTTATAGCCATAAAACTGCAAATCCGCGCGAGTCCCAAATTTTTGTGTGCTATAGTCCATGCCTTCTGCCTTGGGCCCGGATGGATCTGTCCTGGAATCGCCTAATATTTGTCTCGGACATCAAATACGGCCTAAGAAACCATTTCCACAGCCCCGAAATGACCAAATTATATTTTTTGGCATTTTATAGCCATAAAACTGCAAATCCGCGCGAGTCCCAAATTTTTGTGTGATATAGCCCATGCCTTCCGCCTTGGGCCCGGATGGATCTGTCCTGGAATTGCCTAATATTTGTCCCGAACATCAAATACGGCCTAAGAAAAAATTTCCACCGCCCCGAAATGACCAAATTATATTTTTTGACATTTTATAGCCATAAAACTGCAAATGCGCGCGAGTACCAAATTTTTGTGTGTTTTAGCCCATGCCTTCCGCCTTGGGCCCGGATAGATCCATCATGGAATCGCCTAATATTTGTCACGTACATCAAATACGGCCTAAGAAACCATTGCCACCGCCACGAAATGACCAAATTATATTTTTGGCGTTTTATAGCCATAAAACTGCAAATCCGCGCGAGTCCCAAATTTTTGTGTGCTATAGCCCATGCCTTCCGCCTTGGGCCCGGATGGATCCGTCGTGGAATCGCCTAATATTTGTACCGGACATCAAATATGGCCTAAGAAACAATTTCCACCCACTCGAAATGACTACATTATATTTTTTGTCATTTTACAGCCATATAACTGCAAATCCGCGCGAGTCCCAAATTTTTGTGTGCTATAGCCCATGCCTTCCGCCTTGGGCCCGGATGGATCCGTCCTGGAATTGCCTAATATTTGTCCCGGACATCAAATACGACCTAAGAAACCATTGCCACCGCCCCGAAATGACCAAATTATATTTTTTGGCATTTTATAGCCATAAAACTGCAAATCCGCGCGAGTCCCAAATTTTTGTGTGCTATAGTCCATGCTATCCGCCTTGGGCCCGGATGGATCCATCCTGGAATCGCCTAATATTTGTCCCGGACATCAAATACGACCTAAGAAACCATTGCCACTGCCCCGAAATGGCCAAATTATATTTTTTGGCATTTTATAGCCATAAAACTGCAAATCCGCGCGAGTCCCAAATTTTTGTGTGCTATAGTCCATGCTATCCGCCTTGGGCCCGGATGGATCCATCCTGGAATCACCTAATATTTGTCCCGGACATCAAATACGGCCTAAGAAACAATTTCCACCGCCTCGAAATGACCAAATTATATTTTTTGGCATTTTATAGCCATAAAACTGCAAATCCGCGCGAGTCCCAAATTTTTGTGTGCTATAGTCCATGCCTTCCGCCTCGGGCCCGGATGGATCCGTCCTGGAATCCCCTAATATTTGTCCCGGACATCAAATACGGCCTAAGAAACAATTTCCACCGCCCCGAAATGACCAAATTATATTTTTTGGCATTTTATAGCCATAAAACTGCAAATCCGCGCGAGTCCCAAATTTTTGTGTGCTATAGTCCATGCCTTCTGCCTTGGGCCCGGATGGATCTGTCCTGGAATCGCCTAATATTTGTCTCGGACATCAAATACGGCCTAAGAAACCATTTCCACAGCCCCGAAATGACCAAATTATATTTTTTGGCATTTTACAGCCATAAAACTGCAAATCCGCGCGAGTCCCAAATATTTGTGTGCTATAGTCCATGCCTTCCGCCTCGGGCCCGGCTGGATCCGTCCTGGAATCCCCTAATATTTGTCCCGGACATCAAATACGGCCTAAGAAATAATTTCCACCGCCCCGAAATGACCAAATTATATTTTTTGGCATTTTATAGCCATAAAACTGCAAATCCGTGCGAGTCCCAAATTTTTGTGTGCTATAGTCCATGCCTTCCGCCTTGGGCCCGGATGGATCTATACTGGAATAGCCTAATATTTGTCCCGAACATCAAATACGACCTAAGAAACCATTGCCACCGCCCCGAAATGACCAAATTATATTTTTTGGCATTTTACAGCCATAAAAATGCAAATCCGCGCGAGTCCCAAATTTTTGTGTCCATGCTATCCGCCTTGGGCCCGGATGGATCCATCCTGGAATCGCCTAATATTTGTCCCGGACATCAAATACGGCCTAAGAAACAATTTCCACCGCCTCGAAATGACCAAATTATATTTTTTGGCATTTTATAGCCATAAAACTGCAAATCCGCGCGAGTCCCAAATTTTTGTGTGCTATAGTCCATGCTATCCGCCTTGGGCCCGGATGGATCCATCCTGGAATCACCTAATATTTGTCCCGGACATCAAATACGGCCTAAGAAATAATTTCCACCGCCCCGAAATGACCAAATTATATTTTTTGGCATTTTATAGCCATAAAACTGCAAATCCGTGCGAGTCCCAAATTTTTGTGTGCTATAGTCCATGCCTTCCGCCTTGGGCCCGGATGGATCCGTCCTGGAATTGCCTAATATTTGTCCCGGACATCAAATACGACCTAAGAAACCATTGCCACCGCCCCGAAATGACCAAATTA
The DNA here is from genome assembly GCF_000393655.2 of Nicotiana sylvestris. Lineage (NCBI taxonomy): Eukaryota > Viridiplantae > Streptophyta > Magnoliopsida > Solanales > Solanaceae > Nicotiana > Nicotiana sylvestris. The sequence goes on along the minus strand of NW_027184341.1, from coordinate 95,233 downwards.
TATTTTTTGGCATTTTATAGCCATAAAACTGCAAATCCGCGCGAGTCCCAAATTTTTGTGTGCTATAGTCCATGCCTTCCGCCTTGGGCCCGGATGGATCCGTCCTGGAATTGCCTAATATTTGTCCTGGACATCAAATACGACCTAAGAAACCATTGCCACCGCCCCGAAATGGCCAAATTATATTTTTTGGCATTTTACAGCCATAAAACTGCAAATCCGCGCGAGTCCCAAATATTTGTGTGCTATAGTCCATGCTATCCGCCTTGGGCCCGGATGGATCCATCCTGGAATCGCCTAATATTTGTCCCGGACATCAAATACGGCCTAAGAAACAATTGCCACTGCCCCGAAATGGCCAAATTATATTTTTTGGCATTTTATAGCCATAAAACTGCAAATCCGTGCGAGTCCCAAATTTTTGTGTGCTATAGTCCATGCTATCCGCCTTGGGCCCGGATGGATCCATCCTGGAATCGCCTAATATTTGTCCCGGACATCAAATACGGCCTAAGAAACAATTTCCACCGCCTCGAAATGACCAAATTATATTTTTTGGCATTTTATAGCCATAAAACTGCAAATCCGCGCGAGTCCCAAATTTTTGTGTGCTATAGTCCATGCTATCCGCCTTGGGCCCGGATGGATCCATCCTGGAATCGCCTAATATTTGTCCCGGACATCAAATACGGCCTAAGAAACAATTTCCACCGCCTCGAAATGACCAAATTATATTTTTTGGCATTTTATAGCCATAAAACTGCAAATCCGTGCGAGTCCCAAATTTTTGTGTGCTATAGTCCATGCCTTCCGCCTTGGGCCCGGATGGATCCGTCCTGGAATTGCCTAATATTTGTCCTGGACATCAAATACGACCTAAGAAACCATTGCCACCGCCCCGAAATGGCCAAATTATATTTTTTGGCATTTTATAGCCATAAAACTGCAAATCCGCGCGAGTCCCAAATTTTTGTGTCCATGCTATCCGCCTTGGGCCCGGATGGATCCATCCTGGAATCGCCTAATATTTGTCCCGAACATCAAATACGGCCTAAGAAACAATTTCCACCGCCTCGAAATGACCAAATTATATTTTTTGGCATTTTATAGCCATAAAACTGCAAATCCGCGCGAGTCCCAAATTTTTGTGTGCTATAGTCCATGCCTTCCGCCTCGGGCCCGGATGGATCCGTCCTGGAATCCCCTAATATTTGTCCCGGACATCAAATACGGCCTAAGAAATAATTTCCACCGCCCCGAAATGACCAAATTATATTTTTTGGCATTTTATAGCCATAAAACTGCAAATCCGTGCGAGTCCCAAATTTTTGTGTGCTATAGTCCATGCCTTCCGCCTTGGGCCCGGATGGATCTATACTGGAATAGCCTAATATTTGTCCCGAACATCAAATACGACCTAAGAAACCATTGCCACCGCCCCGAAATGACCAAATTATATTTTTTGGCATTTTACAGCCATAAAAATGCAAATCCGCGCGAGTCCCAAATTTTTGTGTCCATGCTATCCGCCTTGGGCCCGGATGGATCCATCCTGGAATCGCCTAATATTTGTCCCGGACATCAAATACGACCTAAGAAACCATTGCCACTGCCCCGAAATGGCCAAATTATATTTTTTGGCATTTTATAGCCATAAAACTGCAAATCCGCGCGAGTCCCAAATTTTTGTGTGCTATAGTCCATGCTATCCGCCTTGGGCCCGGATGGATCCATCCTGGAATCACCTAATATTTGTCCCGGACATCAAATACGGCCTAAGAAATAATTTCCACCGCCCCGAAATGACCAAATTATATTTTTTGGCATTTTATAGCCATAAAACTGCAAATCCGTGCGAGTCCCAAATTTTTGTGTGCTATAGTCCATGCCTTCCGCCTTGGGCCCGGATGGATCCATCCTGGAATTGCCTAATATTTGTCCCGGACATCAAATACGACCTAAGAAACCATTGCCACCGCCCCGAAAAGACCAAATTATATTTTTTGGCATTTTATAGCCATAAAACTGCAAATCCGCGCGAGTCCCAAATTTTTGTGTGCTATAGTCCATGCCTTCCGCCTTGGGCCCGGATGGATCCGTCCTGGAATTGCCTAATATTTGTCCTGGACATCAAATACGACCTAAGAAACCATTGCCACCGCCCCGAAATGGCCAAATTATATTTTTTGGCATTTTACAGCCATAAAACTGCAAATCCGCGCGAGTCCCAAATATTTGTGTGCTATAGTCCATGCTATCCGCCTTGGGCCCGGATGGATCCACCCTGGAATCGCCTAATATTTGTCCCGGACATCAAATATGACCTAAGAAACCATTGCCACCGCCCCGAAATGACCAAATTATATTTTTTGGCATTTTATAGCCATAAAACTGCAAATCCGCGCGAGTCCCAAATTTTTGTGTGCTATAGTCCATGCTATCCGCCTTGGGCCCGGATGGATCCATCCTGGAATCGCCTAATATTTGTCCCGGACATCAAATACGGCCTAAGAAACAATTTCCACCGCCTCGAAATGACCAAATTATATTTTTTGGCATTTTATAGCCATAAAACTGCAAATCCGCGCGAGTCCCAAATTTTTGTGTCCATGCTATCCGCCTTGGGCCCGGATGGATCCATCCTGGAATCGCCTAATATTTGTCCCGGACATCAAATACGGCCTAAGAAACAATTTCCACCGCCTCGAAATGACCAAATTATATTTTTTGGCATTTTATAGCCATAAAACTGCAAATCCGTGCGAGTCCCAAATTTTTGTGTGCTATAGTCCATGCCTTCCGCCTTGGGCCCGGATGGATCCGTCCTGGAATTGCCTAATATTTGTCCTGGACATCAAATACGACCTAAGAAACCATTGCCACCGCCCCGAAATGGCCAAATTATATTTTTTGGCATTTTACAGCCATAAAACTGCAAATCCGCGCGAGTCCCAAATATTTGTGTGCTATAGTCCATGCTATCCGCCTTGGGCCCGGATGGATCCATCCTGGAATCGCCTAATATTTGTCCCGGACATCAAATACGACCTAAGAAACCATTGCCACTGCCCCGAAATGGCCAAATTATATTTTTTGGCATTTTATAGCCATAAAACTGCAAATCCGCGCGAGTCCCAAATTTTTGTGTGCTATAGTCCATGCTATCCGCCTTGGGCCCGGATGGATCCATCCTGGAATCGCCTAATATTTGTCCCGGACATCAAATACGGCCTAAGAAACAATTTCCACCGCCTCGAAATGACCAAATTATATTTTTTGGCATTTTATAGCCATAAAACTGCAAATCCGCGCGAGTCCCAAATTTTTGTGTGCTATAGTCCATGCTATCCGCCTTGGGCCCGGATGGATCCATCCTGGAATCGCCTAATATTTGTCCCGGACATCAAATACGGCCTAAGAAACAATTTCCACCGCCTCGAAATGACCAAATTATATTTTTTGGCATTTTATAGCCATAAAACTGCAAATCCGCGCGAGTCCCAAATTTTTGTGTGCTATAGTCCATGCCTTCCGCCTCGGGCCCGGATGGATCCGTCCTGGAATCCCCTAATATTTGTCCCGGACATCAAATACGGCCTAAGAAACCATTTCCACCGCCTCGAAATGACCAAATTATATTTTTTGGCATTTTATAGCCATAAAACTGCAAATCCGCGCGAGTCCCAAATTTTTGTGTGCTATAGTCCATGCTATCCGCCTTGGGCCCGGATGGATCCATCCTGGGAATCGCCTAATATTTGTCCCGGACATCAAATACGGCCTAAGAAACAATTTCCACCGCCTCGAAATGACCAAATTATATTTTTTGGCATTTTATAGCCATAAAACTGCAAATCCGCGCGAGTCCCAAATTTTTGTGTGCTATAGTCCATGCTATCCGCCTTGGGCCCGGATGGATCCATCCTGGAATCGCCTAATATTTGTCCCGGACATCAAATACGGCCTAAGAAACAATTTCCACCGCCTCGAAATGACCAAATTATATTTTTTGGCATTTTATAGCCATAAAACTGCAAATCCGCGCGAGTCCCAAATTTTTGTGTCCATGCTATCCGCCTTGGGCCCGGATGGATCCATCCTGGAATCGCCTAATATTTGTCCCGAACATCAAATACGGCCTAAGAAACAATTTCCACCGCCTCGAAATGACCAAATTATATTTTTTGGCATTTTATAGCCATAAAACTGCAAATCTGCGCGAGTCCCAAATTTTTGTGTGCTATAGTCCATGCCTTCCGCCTCGGGCCCGGATGGATCCGTCCTGGAATCCCCTAATATTTGTCCCGGACATCAAATACGGCCTAAGAAATAATTTCCACCGCCCCGAAATGACCAAATTATATTTTTTGGCATTTTATAGCCATAAAACTGCAAATCCGTGCGAGTCTCAAATTTTTGTGTGCTATAGTCCATGCCTTCCGCCTTGGGCCCGGATGGATCTATACTGGAATAGCCTAATATTTGTCCCGAACATCAAATACGACCTAAGAAACCATTGCCACCGCCCCGAAATGACCAAATTATATTTTTTGGCATTTTACAGCCATAAAAATGCAAATCCGCGCGAGTCCCAAATATTTGTGTGCTATAGCCCATGCCTTCCGCCTTTGGCCCGGATGGATCCGTCCTGGAATTGCCTAATATTTGTCCCGGACATCAAATACGACCTAAGAAACCATTGCCACTGCCCCGAAATGGCCAAATTATATTTTTTGGCATTTTATAGCCATAAAACTGCAAATCCGCGCGAGTCCCAAATTTTTGTGTGCTATAGTCCATGCTATCCGCCTTGGGCCCGGATGGATCCATCCTGGAATCGCCTAATATTTGTCCCGGACATCAAATACGGCCTAAGAAACAATTTCCACCGCCTCGAAATGACCAAATTATATTTTTTTGCATTTTATAGCCATAAAACTGCAAATCCGCGCGAGTCCCAAATTTTTGTGTCCATGCTATCCGCCTTGGGCCCGGATGGATCCATCCTGGAATCGCCTAATATTTGTCCCGGACATCAAATACGGCCTAAGAAACAATTTCCACCGCCTCGAAATGACCAAATTATATTTTTTGGCATTTTATAGCCATAAAACTGCAAATCCGCGCGAGTCCCAAATTTTTGTGTCCATGCTATCCGCCTTGGGCCCGGATGGATCCATCCTGGAATCGCCTAATATTTGTCCCGAACATCAAATACGGCCTAAGAAACAATTTCCACCGCCTCGAAATGACCAAATTATATTTTTTGGCATTTTATAGCCATAAAACTGCAAATCCGCGCGAGTCCCAAATTTTTGTGTGCTATAGTCCATGCCTTCCGCCTCGGGCCCGGATGGATCCGTCCTGGAATCCCCTAATATTTGTCCCGGACATCAAATACGGCCTAAGAAATAATTTCCACCGCCCCGAAATGACCAAATTATATTTTTTGGCATTTTATAGCCATAAAACTGCAAATCCGCGCGAGTCCCAAATTTTTGTGTGCTATAGTCCATGCTATCCGCCTTGGGCCCGGATGGATCCATCCTGGAATCCCCTAATATTTGTCCCGGACATCAAATACGGCCTAAGAAACAATTTCCACCGCCTCGAAATGACCAAATTATATTTTTTGGCATTTTATAGCCATAAAACTGCAAATCCGCGCGAGTCCCAAATTTTTGTGTCCATGCTATCCGCCTTGGGCCCGGATGGATCCATCCTGGAATTGCCTAATATTTGTCCCGAACATCAAATACGGCCTAAGAAACAATTTCCACCGCCTCGAAATGACCAAATTATATTTTTTGGCATTTTATAGCCATAAAACTGCAAATCTGCGCGAGTCCCAAATTTTTGTGTGCTATAGTCCATGCCTTCCGCCTCGGGCCCGGATGGATCCGTCCTGGAATCCCCTAATATTTGTCCCGGACATCAAATACGGCCTAAGAAATAATTTCCACCGCCCCGAAATGACCAAATTATATTTTTTGGCATTTTATAGCCATAAAACTGCAAATCCGTGCGAGTCTCAAATTTTTGTGTGCTATAGTCCATGCCTTCCGCCTTGGGCCCGGATGGATCTATACTGGAATAGCCTAATATTTGTCCCGAACATCAAATACGACCTAAGAAACCATTGCCACCGCCCCGAAATGACCAAATTATATTTTTTGGCATTTTACAGCCATAAAAATGCAAATCCGCGCGAGTCCCAAATATTTGTGTGCTATAGCCCATGCCTTCCGCCTTTGGCCCGGATGGATCCGTCCTGGAATTGCCTAATATTTGTCCCGGACATCAAATACGACCTAAGAAACCATTGCCACTGCCCCGAAATGGCCAAATTATATTTTTTGGCATTTTATAGCCATAAAACTGCAAATCCGCGCGAGTCCCAAATTTTTGTGTGCTATAGTCCATGCTATCCGCCTTGGGCCCGGATGGATCCATCTTGGAATCGCCTAATATTTGTCCCGGACATCAAATACGGCCTAAGAAACAATTTCCACCGCCTCGAAATGACCAAATTATATTTTTTTGCATTTTATAGCCATAAAACTGCAAATCCGCGCGAGTCCCAAATTTTTGTGTCCATGCTATCCGCCTTGGGCCCGGATGGATCCATCCTGGAATCGCCTAATATTTGTCCCGGACATCAAATACGGCCTAAGAAACAATTTCCACCGCCTCGAAATGACCAAATTATATTTTTTGGCATTTTATAGCCATAAAACTGCAAATCCGCGCGAGTCCCAAATTTTTGTGTCCATGCTATCCGCCTTGGGCCCGGATGGATCCATCCTGGAATCGCCTAATATTTGTCCCGAACATCAAATACGGCCTAAGAAACAATTTCCACCGCCTCGAAATGACCAAATTATATTTTTTGGCATTTTATAGCCATAAAACTGCAAATCCGCGCGAGTCCCAAATTTTTGTGTGCTATAGTCCATGCCTTCCGCCTCGGGCCCGGATGGATCCGTCCTGGAATCCCCTAATATTTGTCCCGGACATCAAATACGGCCTAAGAAATAATTTCCACCGCCCCGAAATGACCAAATTATATTTTTTGGCATTTTATAGCCATAAAACTGCAAATCCGTGCGAGTCTCAAATTTTTGTGTGCTATAGTCCATGCCTTCCGCCTTGGGCCCGGATGGATCTATACTGGAATAGCCTAATATTTGTCCCGAACATCAAATACGACCTAAGAAACCATTGCCACCGACCCGAAATGACCAAATTATATTTTTTGGCATTTTACAGCCATAAAAATGCAAATCCGCGCGAGTCCCAAATATTTGTGTGCTATAGCCCATGCCTTCCGCCTTTGGCCCGGATGGATCCGTCATGGAATTGCCTAATATTTGTCCCGGACATCAAATACGACCTAAGAAACCATTGCCACTGCCCCGAAATGGCCAAATTATATTTTTTGGCATTTTATAGCCATAAAACTGCAAATCCGCGCGAGTCCCAAATTTTTGTGTGCTATAGTCCATGCTATCCGCCTTGGGCCCGGATGGATCCATCCTGGAATCGCCTAATATTTGTCCCGGACATCAAATACGGCCTAAGAAACAATTTCCACCGCCTCGAAATGACCAAATTATATTTTTTGGCATTTTATAGCCATAAAACTGCAAATCCGCGCGAGTCCCAAATTTTTGTGTCCATGCTATCCGCCTTGGGCCCGGATGGATCCATCCTGGAATCGCCTAATATTTGTCCCGGACATCAAATACGGCCTAAGAAACAATTTCCACCGCCTCGAAATGACCAAATTATATTTTTTGGCATTTTATAGCCATAAAACTGCAAATCCGCGCGAGTCCCAAATTTTTGTGTCCATGCTATCCGCCTTGGGCCCGGATGGATCCATCCTGGAATCGCCTAATATTTGTCCCGAACATCAAATACGGCCTAAGAAACAATTTCCACCGCCTCGAAATGACCAAATTATATTTTTTGGCATTTTATAGCCATAAAACTGCAAATCCGCGCGAGTCCCAAATTTTTGTGTGCTATAGTCCATGCCTTCCGCCTCGGGCCCGGATGGATCCATCCTGGAATCCCCTAATATTTGTCCCGGACATCAAATACGGCCTAAGAAATAATTTCCACCGCCCCGAAATGACCAAATTATATTTTTTGGCATTTTATAGCCATAAAACTGCAAATCCGTGCGAGTCTCAAATTTTTGTGTGCTATAGTCCATGCCTTCCGCCTTGGGCCCGGATGGATCTATACTGGAATAGCCTAATATTTGTCCCGAACATCAAATACGACCTAAGAAACCATTGCCATCGACCCGAAATGACCAAATTATATTTTTTGGTATTTTACAGCCATAAAAATGCAAATCCGCGCGAGTCCCAAATATTTGTGTGCTATAGCCCATGCCTTCCGCCTTTGGCCCGGATGGATCCGTCATGGAATTGCCTAATATTTGTCCCGGACATCAAATACGACCTAAGAAACCATTGCCACTGCCCCGAAATGGCCAAATTATATTTTTTGGCATTTTATAGCCATAAAACTGCAAATCCGCGCGAGTCCCAAATTTTTGTGTGCTATAGTCCATGCTATCCGCCTTGGGCCCGGATGGATCCATCCTGGAATCGCCTAATATTTGTCCCGGACATCAAATACGGCCTAAGAAACAATTTCCACCGCCTCGAAATGACCAAATTATATTTTTTGGCATTTTATAGCCATAAAACTGCAAATCCGCGCGAGTCCCAAATTTTTGTGTGCTATAGTCCATGCTATCCGCCTTGGGCCCGGATGGATCCATCCTGGAATCGCCTAATATTTGTCCCGGACATCAAATACGGCCTAAGAAACAATTTCCACCGCCTCGAAATGACCAAATTATATTTTTTGGCATTTTATAGCCATAAAACTGCAAATCCGCGCGAGTCCCAAATTTTTGTGTGCTATAGTCCATGCCTTCCGCCTTGGGCCCGGATGGATACGTCGTGGAATCGCCTAATATTTGTCCCGCACATCAAATACGGCCTAAGAAACAATTTCCACCGCCCCGAAATGACCAAATTATATTTTTTGGCATTTTATAGCCATAAAACTGCAAATCCGCGCGAGTCCCAAATTTTTGTGTGCTATAGTCCATGCCTTCTGCCTTGGGCCCGGATGGATCTGTCCTGGAATCGCCTAATATTTGTCTCGGACATCAAATACGGCCTAAGAAACCATTTCCACAACCCCGAAATGACCAAATTATATTTTTTGGCATTTTATAGCCATAAAACTGCAAATCCGCGCGAGTCCCAAATTTTTGTGTGATATAGCCCATGCCTTCCGCCTTGGGCCCGGATGGATCTGTCCTGGAATTGCCTAATATTTGTCCCGAACATCAAATACGGCCTAAGAAAAAATTTCCACCGCCCCGAAATGACCAAATTATATTTTTTGACATTTTATAGCCATAAAACTGCAAATGCGCGCGAGTACCAAATTTTTGTGTGTTTTAGCCCATGCCTTCCGCCTTGGGCCCGGATAGATCCATCATGGAATCGCCTAATATTTGTCACGTACATCAAATACGGCCTAAGAAACCATTGCCACCGCCACGAAATGACCAAATTATATTTTTGGCGTTTTATAGCCATAAAACTGCAAATCCGCGCGAGTCCCAAATTTTTGTGTGCTATAGCCCATGCCTTCCGCCTTGGGCCCGGATGGATCCGTCGTGGAATCGCCTAATATTTGTACCGGACATCAAATATGGCCTAAGAAACAATTTCCACCCACTCGAAATGACTACATTATATTTTTTGTCATTTTACAGCCATATAACTGCAAATCCGCGCGAGTCCCAAATTTTTGTGTGCTATAGCCCATGCCTTCCGCCTTGGGCCCGGATGGATCCGTCCTGGAATTGCCTAATATTTGTCCCGGACATCAAATACGACCTAAGAAACCATTGCCACCGCCCCGAAATGACCAAATTATATTTTTTGGCATTTTATAGCCATAAAACTGCAAATCCGCGCGAGTCCCAAATTTTTGTGTGCTATAGTCCATGCTATCCGCCTTGGGCCCGGATGGATCCATCCTGGAATCGCCTAATATTTGTCCCGGACATCAAATACGACCTAAGAAACCATTGCCACTGCCCCGAAATGGCCAAATTATATTTTTTGGCATTTTATAGCCATAAAACTGCAAATCCGCGCAAGTCCCAAATTTTTGTGTGCTATAGTCCATGCTATCCGCCTTGGGCCCGGATGGATCCATCCTGGAATCGCCTAATATTTGTCCCGGACATCAAATACGGCCTAAGAAACAATTTCCACCGCCTCGAAATGACCAAATTATATTTTTTGGCATTTTATAGCCATAAAACTGCAAATCCGCGCGAGTCCCAAATTTTTGTGTGCTATAGTCCATGCTATCCGCCTTGGGCCCGGATGGATCCATCCTGGAATCGCCTAATATTTGTCCCGGACATCAAATACGGCCTAAGAAACAATTTCCACCGCCTCGAAATGACCAAATTATATTTTTTGGCATTTTATAGCCATAAAACTGCAAATCCGCGCGAGTCCCAAATTTTTGTGTCCATGCTATCCGCCTTGGGCCCGGATGGATCCATCCTGGAATCGCCTAATATTTGTCCCGAACATCAAATACGGCCTAAGAAACAATTTCCACCGCCTCGAAATGACCAAATTATATTTTTTGGCATTTTATAGCCATAAAACTGCAAATCCGCGCGAGTCCCAAATTTTTGTGTGCTATAGTCCATGCCTTCCGCCTCGGGCCCGGATGGATCCGTCCTGGAATCCCCTAATATTTGTCCCGGACATCAAATACGGCCTAAGAAATAATTTCCACCGCCCCGAAATGACCAAATTATATTTTTTGGCATTTTATAGCCATAAAACTGCAAATCCGTGCGAGTCTCAAATTTTTGTGTGCTATAGTCCATGCCTTCCGCCTTGGGCCCGTATGGATCTATACTGGAATAGCCTAATATTTGTCCCGAACATCAAATACGACCTAAGAAACCATTGCCACCGCCCCAAAATGACCAAATTATATTTTTTGGCATTTTATAGCCATAAAAATGCAAATCCGTGCGAGTCTCAAATTTTTGTGTGCTATAGTCCATGCCTTCCGCCTTGGGCCCGGATGGATCTATACTGGAATAGCCTAATATTTGTCCCGAACATCAAATACGACCTAAGAAACCATTGCCACCGCCCCGAAATGACCAAATTATATTTTTTGGCATTTTACAGCCATAAAAATGCAAATCCGCGCGAGTCCCAAATATTTGTGTGCTATAGCCCATGCCTTCCGCCTTTGGCCCGGATGGATCCGTCCTGGAATTGCCTAATATTTGTCTCGGACATCAAATACGACCTAAGAAACCATTGCCACTGCCCCGAAATGGCCAAATTATATTTTTTGGCATTTTATAGCCATAAAACTGCAAATCCGCGCGAGTCCCAAATTTTTGTGTGCTATAGTCCATGCTATCCGCCTTGGGCCCGGATGGATCCATCCTGGAATCGCCTAATATTTGTCCCGGACATCAAATACGGCCTAAGAAACAATTTCCACCGCCTCGAAATGACCAAATTATATTTTTTGGCATTTTATAGCCATAAAACTGCAAATCCGCGCGAGTCCCAAATTTTTGTGTGCTATAGTCCATGCTATCCGCCTTGGGCCCGGATGGATCCATCCTTGGAATCGCCTAATATTTGTCCCGGACATCAAATACGGCCTAAGAAACAATTTCCACCGCCTCGAAATGACCAAATTATATTTTTTGGCATTTTATAGCCATAAAACTGCAAATCCGCGCGAGTCCCAAATTTTTGTGTGCTATAGTCCATGCCTTCCGCCTCGGGCCCGGATGGATCCGTCCTGGAATCCCCTAATATTTGTCCCGGACATCAAATACGGCCTAAGAAACCATTTCCACAGCCCCGAAATGACCAAATTATTTTTTTTGGCATTTTACAGCCATAAAACTGCAAATCCGCGCGAGTCCCAAATATTTGTGTGCTATAGCCCATGCCTTCCGCCTTGGGCCCAGATGGATCCGTCCTGGAATTGCCTAATATTTGTCCCGGACATCAAATACGACCTAAGAAACCATTGACACCGCCCCGAAATGACTAAATTATATTTTTTGGCATTTTATAGCCATAAAACTGCAAATCCGCGCGAGTCCCAAATTTTTGTGTGCTATAGTCCATGCCTTCTGCCTTGGGCCCGGATGGATCTGTCCTGGAATCGCCTAATATTTGTCTCGGACATCAAATACGGCCTAAGAAACCATTTCCACAGCCCCGAAATGACCAAATTATATTTTTTGGCATTTTATAGCCATAAAACTGCAAATCCGCGCGAGTCCCAAATTTTTGTGTGATATAGCCCATGCCTTCCGCCTTGGGCCCGGATGGATCTGTCCTGGAATTGCCTAATATTTGTCCCGAATATCAAATACGGCCTAAGAAAAAATTTCCACCGCCCCGAAATGACCAAATTATATTTTTTGACATTTTATAGCCATAAAACTGCAAATGCGCGCGAGTACCAAATTTTTGTGTGTTTTAGCCCATGCCTTCCGCCTTGGGCCCGGATAGATCCATCATGGAATCGCCTAATATTTGTCACGTACATCAAATACGGCCTAAGAAACCATTGCCACCGCCACGAAATGACCAAATTATATTTTTGGCGTTTTATAGCCATAAAACTGCAAATCCGCGCGAGTCCCAAATTTTTGTGTGCTATAGCCCATGCCTTCCGCCTTGGGCCCGGATGGATCCGTCGTGGAATCGCCTAATATTTGTCCCGAACATCAAATACGGCCTAAGAAACAATTTCCACCGCCTCGAAATGACCAAATTATATTTTTTGGCATTTTATAGCCATAAAACTGCAAATCCGCGCGAGTCCCAAATTTTTGTGTGCTATAGTCCATGCCTTCCGCCTCGGGCCCGGATGGATCCGTCCTGGAATCCCCTAATATTTGTCCCGGACATCAAATACGGCCTAAGAAATAATTTCCACCGCCCCGAAATGACCAAATTATATTTTTTGGCATTTTATAGCCATAAAACTGCAAATCCGTGCGAGTCCCAAATTTTTGTGTGCTATAGTCCATGCCTTCCGCCTTGGGCCCGGATGGATCTATACTGGAATAGCCTAATATTTGTCCCGGACATCAAATACGACCTAAGAAACCATTGCCACTGCCCCGAAATGGCCAAATTATATTTTTTGGCATTTTATAGCCATAAAACTGCAAATCCGCGCGAGTCCCAAATTTTTGTGTGCTATAGTCCATGCTATCCGCCTTGGGCCCGGATGGATCCATCCTGGAATCACCTAATATTTGTCCCGGACATCAAATACGGCCTAAGAAACAATTTCCACCGCCTCGAAATGACCAAATTATATTTTTTGGCATTTTATAGCCATAAAACTGCAAATCCGCGCGAGTCCCAAATTTTTGTGTGCTATAGTCCATGCCTTCCGCCTCGGGCCCGGATGGATCCGTCCTGGAATCCCCTAATATTTGTCCCGGACATCAAATACGGCCTAAGAAACAATTTCCACCGCCCCGAAATGACCAAATTATATTTTTTGGCATTTTATAGCCATAAAACTGCAAATCCGCGCGAGTCCCAAATTTTTGTGTGCTATAGTCCATGCCTTCTGCCTTGGGCCCGGATGGATCTGTCCTGGAATCACCTAATATTTGTCTCGGACATCAAATACGGCCTAAGAAACCATTTCCACAGCCCCGAAATGACCAAATTATATTTTTTGGCATTTTACAGCCATAAAACTGCAAATCCGCGCGAGTCCCAAATTTTTGTGTCCATGCTATCCGCCTTGGGCCCGGATGGATCCATCCTGGAATCGCCTAATATTTGTCCCGAACATCAAATACGGCCTAAGAAACAATTTCCACCGCCTCGAAATGACCAAATTATATTTTTTGGCATTTTATAGCCATAAAACTGCAAATCCGCGCGAGTCCCAAATTTTTGTGTGCTATAGTCCATGCCTTCCGCCTCGGGCCCGGATGGATCCGTCCTGGAATCCCCTAATATTTGTCCCGGACATCAAATACGGCCTAAGAAATAATTTCCACCACCCCGAAATGACCAAATTATATTTTTTGGCATTTTATAGCCATAAAACTGCTAATCCGTGCGAGTCCCAAATTTTTGTGTGTTATAGTCCATGCCTTCCGCCTTGGGCCCGGATGGATCTATACTGGAATAGCCTAATATTTGTCCCGAACATCAAATACGACCTAAGAAACCATTGCCACCGCCCCGAAATGACCAAATTATATTTTTTGGCATTTTACAGCCATAAAAATGCAGATCCGCGCGAGTCCCAAATTTTTGTGTGCTATAGTCCATGCTATCCGCCTTTGGCCCGGATGGATCCGTCCTGTAATCGCCTAATATTTGTCCCGGACATCAAATACGGCCTAAGAAACAATTTCCACCGCCTCGAAATGACCAAATTATATTTTTTGGCATTTTATAGCCATAAAACTGCAAATCCGCGCGAGTCCCAAATTTTTGTGTGCTATAGTCCATGCCTTCCGCCTCGGGCCCGGATGGATCCGTCCTGGAATCGCCTAATATTTGTCCCGAACATCAAATACGGCCTAAGAAACAATTTCCACCGCCTCGAAATGACCAAATTATATTTTTTGGCATTTTATAGCCATAAAACTGCAAATCCGCGCGAGTCCCAAATTTTTGTGTGCTATAGTCCATGCCTTCCGCCTCGGGCCCGGATGGATCCATCCTGGAATCCCCTAATATTTGTCCCGGACATCAAATACGGCCTAAAAATAATTTCCACCGCCCCGAAATGACCAAATTATATTTTTTGGCATTTTATAGCCATAAAACTGCAAATCCGTGCGAGTCCCAAATTTTTGTGTGCTATAGTCCATGCCTTCCGCCTTGGGCCCGGATGGATCTATACTGGAATAGCCTAATATTTGTCCCGAACATCAAATACGACCTAAGAAACCATTGCCACCACCCCGAAATGACCAAATTATATTTTTTGGCATTTTATAGCCATAAAACTGCAAATCCGCGCGAGTCCCAAATTTTTGTGTGATATAGCCCATGCCTTCCGCCTTGGGCCCGGATGGATCTGTCCTGGAATTGCCTAATATTTGTCCCGAATATCAAATACGGCCTAAGAAAAAATTTCCACCGCCCCGAAATGACCAAATTATATTTTTTGACATTTTATAGCCATAAAACTGCAAATGCGCGCGAGTACCAAATTTTTGTGTGTTTTAGCCCATGCCTTCCGCCTTGGGCCCGGATAGATCCATCATGGAATCGCCTAATATTTGTCACGTACATCAAATACGGCCTAAGAAACCATTGCCACCGCCACGAAATGACCAAATTATATTTTTGGCGTTTTATAGCCATAAAACTGCAAATCCGCGCGAGTCCCAAATTTTTGTGTGCTATAGCCCATGCCTTCCGCCTTGGGCCCGGATGGATCCGTCGTGGAATCGCCTAATATTTGTCCCGAACATCAAATACGGCCTAAGAAACAATTTCCACCGCCTCGAAATGACCAAATTATATTTTTTGGCATTTTATAGCCATAAAACTGCAAATCCGCGCGAGTCCCAAATTTTTGTGTGCTATAGTCCATGCCTTCCGCCTCGGGCCCGGATGGATCCGTCCTGGAATCCCCTAATATTTGTCCCGGACATCAAATACGGCCTAAGAAATAATTTCCACCGCCCCGAAATGACCAAATTATATTTTTTGGCATTTTATAGCCATAAAACTGCAAATCCGTGCGAGTCCCAAATTTTTGTGTGCTATAGTCCATGCCTTCCGCCTTGGGCCCGGATGGATCTATACTGGAATAGCCTAATATTTGTCCCGGACATCAAATACGACCTAAGAAACCATTGCCACTGCCCCGAAATGGCCAAATTATATTTTTTGGCATTTTATAGCCATAAAACTGCAAATCCGCGCGAGTCCCAAATTTTTGTGTGCTATAGTCCATGCTATCCGCCTTGGGCCCGGATGGATCCATCCTGGAATCACCTAATATTTGTCCCGGACATCAAATACGGCCTAAGAAACAATTTCCACCGCCTCGAAATGACCAAATTATATTTTTTGGCATTTTATAGCCATAAAACTGCAAATCCGCGCGAGTCCCAAATTTTTGTGTGCTATAGTCCATGCCTTCCGCCTCGGGCCCGGATGGATCCGTCCTGGAATCCCCTAATATTTGTCCCGGACATCAAATACGGCCTAAGAAACAATTTCCACCGCCCCGAAATGACCAAATTATATTTTTTGGCATTTTATAGCCATAAAACTGCAAATCCGCGCGAGTCCCAAATTTTTGTGTGCTATAGTCCATGCCTTCTGCCTTGGGCCCGGATGGATCTGTCCTGGAATCACCTAATATTTGTCTCGGACATCAAATACGGCCTAAGAAACCATTTCCACAG
Source organism: Nicotiana sylvestris (assembly GCF_000393655.2). NCBI lineage: Eukaryota > Viridiplantae > Streptophyta > Magnoliopsida > Solanales > Solanaceae > Nicotiana > Nicotiana sylvestris. The sequence continues at coordinate 78,705 of NW_027184341.1, read as the reverse complement.
CCCCGAAATGACCAAATTATATTTTTTGGCATTTTACAGCCATAAAACTGCAAATCCGCGCGAGTCCCAAATTTTTGTGTCCATGCTATCCGCCTTGGGCCCGGATGGATCCATCCTGGAATCGCCTAATATTTGTCCCGAACATCAAATACGGCCTAAGAAACAATTTCCACCGCCTCGAAATGACCAAATTATATTTTTTGGCATTTTATAGCCATAAAACTGCAAATCCGCGCGAGTCCCAAATTTTTGTGTGCTATAGTCCATGCCTTCCGCCTCGGGCCCGGATGGATCCGTCCTGGAATCCCCTAATATTTGTCCCGGACATCAAATACGGCCTAAGAAATAATTTCCACCACCCCGAAATGACCAAATTATATTTTTTGGCATTTTATAGCCATAAAACTGCTAATCCGTGCGAGTCCCAAATTTTTGTGTGTTATAGTCCATGCCTTCCGCCTTGGGCCCGGATGGATCTATACTGGAATAGCCTAATATTTGTCCCGAACATCAAATACGACCTAAGAAACCATTGCCACCGCCCCGAAATGACCAAATTATATTTTTTGGCATTTTACAGCCATAAAAATGCAGATCCGCGCGAGTCCCAAATTTTTGTGTGCTATAGTCCATGCTATCCGCCTTTGGCCCGGATGGATCCGTCCTGTAATCGCCTAATATTTGTCCCGGACATCAAATACGGCCTAAGAAACAATTTCCACCGCCTCGAAATGACCAAATTATATTTTTTGGCATTTTATAGCCATAAAACTGCAAATCCGCGCGAGTCCCAAATTTTTGTGTGCTATAGTCCATGCCTTCCGCCTCGGGCCCGGATGGATCCGTCCTGGAATCGCCTAATATTTGTCCCGAACATCAAATACGGCCTAAGAAACAATTTCCACCGCCTCGAAATGACCAAATTATATTTTTTGGCATTTTATAGCCATAAAACTGCAAATCCGCGCGAGTCCCAAATTTTTGTGTGCTATAGTCCATGCCTTCCGCCTCGGGCCCGGATGGATCCATCCTGGAATCCCCTAATATTTGTCCCGGACATCAAATACGGCCTAAAAATAATTTCCACCGCCCCGAAATGACCAAATTATATTTTTTGGCATTTTATAGCCATAAAACTGCAAATCCGTGCGAGTCCCAAATTTTTGTGTGCTATAGTCCATGCCTTCCGCCTTGGGCCCGGATGGATCTATACTGGAATAGCCTAATATTTGTCCCGAACATCAAATACGACCTAAGAAACCATTGCCACCACCCCGAAATGACCAAATTATATTTTTTGGCATTTTATAGCCATAAAACTGCAAATCCGCGCGAGTCCCAAATTTTTGTGTCCATGCTATCCGCCTTGGGCCCGGATGGATCCATCCTGGAATCGCCTAATATTTGTCCCGAACATCAAATACGGCCTAAGAAACAATTTCCACCGCCCCGAAATGACCAAATTATATTTTTTGGCATTTTATAGCCATAAAACTGCAAATCCGCGCGAGTCCCAAATTTTTGTGTGCTATAGTCCATGCCTTCTGCCTTGGGCCCGGATGGATCTGTCCTGGAATCACCTAATATTTGTCTCGGACATCAAATACGGCCTAAGAAACCATTTCCACAGCCCCGAAATGACCAAATTATATTTTTTGGCATTTTACAGCCATAAAACTGCAAATCCGCGCGAGTCCCAAATTTTTGTGTCCATGCTATCCGCCTTGGGCCCGGATGGATCCATCCTGGAATCGCCTAATATTTGTTCCGGACATCAAATACGGCCTAAGTAATAATTTCCACCGCCTCGAAATGACCAAATTATATTTTTTGGCATTTTATAGCCATAAAACTGCAAATCCGCGCGAGTCCCAAATTTTTGTGTGCTATAGTCCATGCCTTCCGCCTCGGGCCCGGATGGATCCGTCCTGGAATCCCCTAATATTTGTCCCGGACATCAAATACGGCCTAAGAAACAATTTCCACCGCCCCGAAATGACCAAATTATATTTTTTGGCATTTTATAGCCATAAAACTGCAAATCCGCGCGAGTCCCAAATTTTTGTGTGCTATAGTCCATGCCTTCTGCCTTGGGCCCGGATGGATCTGTCCTGGAATCACCTAATATTTGTCTCGGACATCAAATACGGCCTAAGAAACCATTTCCACAGCCCCGAAATGACCAAATTATATTTTTTGGCATTTTACAGCCATAAAACTGCAAATCCGCGCGAGTCCCAAATTTTTGTGTCCATGCTATCCGCCTTGGGCCCGGATGGATCCATCCTGGAATCGCCTAATATTTGTCCCGAACATCAAATACGGCCTAAGAAACAATTTCCACCGCCTCGAAATGACCAAATTATATTTTTTGGCATTTTATAGCCATAAAACTGCAAATCCGCGCGAGTCCCAAATTTTTGTGTGCTATAGTCCATGCCTTCCGCCTCGGGCCCGGATGGATCCGTCCTGGAATCCCCTAATATTTGTCCCGGACATCAAATACGGCCTAAGAAATAATTTCCACCACCCCGAAATGACCAAATTATATTTTTTGGCATTTTATAGCCATAAAACTGCAAATCCGTGCGAGTCCCAAATTTTTGTGTGTTATAGTCCATGCCTTCCGCCTTGGGCCCGGATGGATCTATACTGGAATAGCCTAATATTTGTCCCGAACATCAAATACGACCTAAGAAACCATTGCCACCGCCCCGAAATGACCAAATTATATTTTTTGGCATTTTACAGCCATAAAAATGCAGATCCGCGCGAGTCCCAAATTTTTGTGTGCTATAGTCCATGCTATCCGCCTTTGGCCCGGATGGATCCGTCCTGTAATCGCCTAATATTTGTCCCGGACATCAAATACGGCCTAAGAAACAATTTCCACCGCCTCGAAATGACCAAATTATATTTTTTGGCATTTTATAGCCATAAAACTGCAAATCCGCGCGAGTCCCAAATTTTTGTGTGCTATAGTCCATGCCTTCCGCCTCGGGCCCGGATGGATCCGTCCTGGAATCGCCTAATATTTGTCCCGAACATCAAATACGGCCTAAGAAACAATTTCCACCGCCTCGAAATGACCAAATTATATTTTTTGGCATTTTATAGCCATAAAACTGCAAATCCGCGCGAGTCCCAAATTTTTGTGTGCTATAGTCCATGCCTTCCGCCTCGGGCCCGGATGGATCCATCCTGGAATCCCCTAATATTTGTCCCGGACATCAAATACGGCCTAAAAATAATTTCCACCGCCCCGAAATGACCAAATTATATTTTTTGGCATTTTATAGCCATAAAACTGCAAATCCGTGCGAGTCCCAAATTTTTGTGTGCTATAGTCCATGCCTTCCGCCTTGGGCCCGGATGGATCTATACTGGAATAGCCTAATATTTGTCCCGAACATCAAATACGACCTAAGAAACCATTGCCACCACCCCGAAATGACCAAATTATATTTTTTGGCATTTTATAGCCATAAAACTGCAAATCCGCGCGAGTCCCAAATTTTTGTGTCCATGCTATCCGCCTTGGGCCCGGATGGATCCATCCTGGAATCGCCTAATATTTGTCCCGAACATCAAATACGGCCTAAGAAACAATTTCCACCGCCCCGAAATGACCAAATTATATTTTTTGGCATTTTATAGCCATAAAACTGCAAATCCGCGCGAGTCCCAAATTTTTGTGTGCTATAGTCCATGCCTTCTGCCTTGGGCCCGGATGGATCTGTCCTGGAATCACCTAATATTTGTCTCGGACATCAAATACGGCCTAAGAAACCATTTCCACAGCCCCGAAATGACCAAATTATATTTTTTGGCATTTTACAGCCATAAAACTGCAAATCCGCGCGAGTCCCAAATTTTTGTGTCCATGCTATCCGCCTTGGGCCCGGATGGATCCATCCTGGAATCGCCTAATATTTGTTCCGGACATCAAATACGGCCTAAGTAATAATTTCCACCGCCTCGAAATGACCAAATTATATTTTTTGGCATTTTATAGCCATAAAACTGCAAATCCGCGCGAGTCCCAAATTTTTGTGTGCTATAGTCCATGCCTTCCGCCTCGGGCCCGGATGGATCCGTCCTGGAATCCCCTAATATTTGTCCCGGACATCAAATACGGCCTAAGAAACAATTTCCACCGCCCCGAAATGACCAAATTATATTTTTTGGCATTTTATAGCCATAAAACTGCAAATCCGCGCGAGTCCCAAATTTTTGTGTGCTATAGTCCATGCCTTCCGCCTTGGGCCCGGATGGATCTATACTGGAATAGCCTAATATTTGTCCCGGACATCAAATACGGCCTAAGAAACCATTTCCACAGCATCGAAATGACCAAATTATATTTTTTGGCATTTTACAGCCATAAAACTGCAACTCCGCGCGAGTCCCAAATATTTGTGTGCTATAGCCCATGCCTTCCGCCTTTGGCCCGGATGGATCCGTCCTGGAATTGCCTAATATTTGTCCCGGACATCAAATACGACCTAAGAAACCATTGCCACCACCCCGAAATGACCAAATTATATTTTTTGGCATTTTATAGCCATAAAACTGCAAATCCGCGCGAGTCCCAAATTTTTGTGTGCTATAGTCCATGCTATCCGCCTCGGGCCCGGATGGATCCATCCTGGAATCCCCTAATATTTGTCCCGGACATCAAATACGGCCTAAAAAATAATTTCCACCGCCCCGAAATGACCAAATTATATTTTTTGACATTTTATAGCCATAAAACTGCAAATCCGCGCGAGTCCCAAATATTTGTGTGCTATAGCCCATGCCTTCCGCCTTTGGCCCGGATGGATCCGTCCTGGAATTGCCTAATATTTGTCCCGGACATCAAATACGGCCTAAGAAACCATTTCCACAGACCCGAAATGACCAAATTATATTTTTTGGCATTTTACAACCATAAAACTGCAAATCCGCGCGAGTCCCAAATATTTGTGTGCTATAGCCCATGCCTTCCGCCTTGGGCCCAGATGGATCCGTCCTGGAATTGCCTAATATTTGTCCCGGACATCAAATACGGCCTAAGAAACAATTTCCACCGCCTCGAAATGACCAAATTATATTTTTTGGCATTTTATAGCCATAAAACTGCAAATCCGCGCGAGTCCCAAATTTTTGTGTGCTATAGTCCATGCCTTCCGCCTCGGGCCCGGATGGATCCGTCCTGGAATCCCCTAATATTTGTCCCGGACATCAAATACGGCCTAAGAAATAATTTCCACCGCCCCGAAATGACCAAATTATATTTTTTGGCATTTTATAGCCATAAAACTGCAAATCCGTGCGAGTCCCAAATTTTTGTGTGCTATAGTCCATGCCTTCCGCCTTGGGCCCGGATGGATCTATACTGGAATAGCCTAATATTTGTCCCGAACATCAAATACGACCTAAGAAACCATTGCCACCGCCCCGAAATGACCAAATTATATTTTTTGGCATTTTACAGCCATAAAACTGCAAATCCGCGCGAGTCCCAAATATTTGTGTGCTATAGCCCATGCCTTCCGCCTTTGGCCCGGATGGATCCGTCCTGGAATTGCCTAATATTTGTCCCGGACATCAAATACGACCTAAGAAACCATTGCCACTGCCCCGAAATGGCCAAATTATATTTATTGGCATTTTATAGCCATAAAACTGCAAATCCGCGCGAGTCCCAAATTTTTGTGTGTTATTGCCCATTTCTTCCGCCTTGGGCCCGGATGGATCCATCCTGGAATTGCCTAATATTTGTCCCGAACATCAAATACGACCTAAGAAACCATTGCCACCGCCCCGAAAAGACCAAATTATATTTTTTGGCATTTTATAGCCATAAAACTGCAAATCCGCGCGAGTCCCAAATTTTTGTGTGCTATAGTCCATGCCTTCCGCCTTGGGCCCGGATGGATCCGTCCTGTAATCGCCTAATATTTGTTCCGGACATCAAATACGGCCTAAGAAATAATTTCCACTGCCCCGAAATGACCAAATTATATTTTTTGCCATTTTATAGCCATAAAACTGCAAATCCGCGCGAGTCCCAAATTTTTGTGTGCTATTGTCCATGCCTTCCGCCTTGGGCCCGGATGGATCCGTCCTGGAATCGCCTAATATTTGTCCCGGACATCAAATACGGCCTAAGAAACAATTTCCACCGCCTCGAAATGACCAAATTATATTTTTTGGCATTTTACAGCCATAAAACTGCAAATCCGCGCGAGTCCCAAATTTTTGTGTGCTATAGCCCATGCCTTCCGCCTTGGGCCCGGATGGATCCGTCGTGGAATCGCCTAATATTTGTACCGGACATCAAATATGGCCTAAGAAACAATTTCCACCCACTCGAAATGACTACATTATATTTTTTTGCAATTTACAGCCATAAAACTGCAAATCCGCGCGAGTCCCAAATATTTGTGTGCTATAGCCCAAGCCTTCCGCCTTGGGCCCGGATGGATCCGTCCTAGAATTGCCTAATATTTGTCTCGGACATCAAATACGACCTAAGAAACCATTGCCACCGCCCCGAAAAGACCAAATTATATTTTTTGGCATTTTATAGCCATAAAACTGCAAATCCGCGCGAGTCCCAAATTTTTGTGTGCTATAGTCCATGCTATCCGCCTTGGGCCCGGATGGATCCATCCTGGAATCGCCTAATATTTGTCCCGGACATCAAATACGGCCTAAGAAACAATTTCCACCGCCTCGAAATGACCAAATTATATTTTTTGGCATTTTATAGCCGTAAAACTGCAAATCCGCGCGAGTCCCAAATTTTTGTGTGCTATAGTCCATGCCTTCCGCCTCGGGCCCGGATGGATCCGTCCTGGAATCCCCTAATATTTGTCCCGGACATCAAATACGGCCTAAGAAACAATTTCCACCGCCCCGAAATGACCATATTATATTTTTTGGCATTTTATAGCCATAAAACTGCAAATCCGCGCGAGTCCCAAATTTTTGTGTGCTATAGTCCATGCCTTCTGCCTTGGGCCCGGATGGATCTGTCCTGGAATCGCCTAATATTTGTCTCGGACATCAAATACGGCCTAAGAAACCATTTCCACAGCCTCGAAATGACCAAATTATATTTTTTGGCATTTTACAGCCATAAAACTGCAAATCCGCGCGAGTCCCAAATATTTGTGTGCTATAGCCCATGCCTTCCGCCTTGGGCCCGGATGGATCCGTCCTGGAATTGCCTAATATTTGTCCCGGACATCAAATACGACCTAAGAAACCATTGCCACCACCCCGAAATGACCAAATTATATTTTTTGGCATTTTATAGCCATAAAACTGCAAATCCGCGCGAGTCCCAAATTTTTGTGTGCTATAGTCCATGCTATCCGCCTTGGGCCCGGATGGATCCGTCCTGGAATCCCCTAATATTTGTCCCGGACATCAAATACGGCCTAAGAAATAATTTCCACCGCCCCGAAATGACCAAATTATATTTTTTGACATTTTATAGCCATAAAACTGCAAATGCGCGCGAGTACCAAATTTTTGTGTGTTTTAGCCCATGCCTTCCGCCTTGGGCCCGGATAGATCCGTCATGGAATCGCCTAATATTTGTCTCGGACATCAAATACGGCCTAAGAAACCATTTCCACAGCCTCGAAATGACCAAATTATATTTTTCGGCATTTTACAGCCATAAAACTGCAAATCCGCGCGAGTCCCAAATTTTTGTGTGCTATAGTCCATGCCTTCCGCCTTGGGCCCGGATGGATCTATACTGGAATAGCCTAATATTTGTCCCGAACATCAAATACGACCTAAGAAACCATTGCCACCGCCCCGAAATGACCAAATTATATTTTTTGGCATTTTACAGCCATAAAACTGCAAATCCGCGCGAGTCCCAAATTTTTGTGTGCTATAGTCCATGCCTTCCGCCTTGGGCCCGGATGGATCCGTCCTGGAATCGCCTAATATTTGTCCCGGACATCAAATACGGCCTAAGAAATAATTTCCACCGCCCCGAAATGACCAAATTATATTTTTTGCCATTTTATAGACATAAAACTGCAAATCCGCGCGAGTCCCAAATTTTTGTGTGATATAGCCCATGCCTTCCGCCTTGGGCCCGTATGGATCTGTCCTGGAATTGCCTAATATTTGTCCCGGACATCAAATACGGCCTAAGAAAAAATTTCCACCGCCCCGAAATGACCAAATTATATTTTTTGACATTTTATAGCCATAAAACTGCAAATGCGCGCGAGTACCAAATTTTTGTGTGTTTTAGCCCATGCCTTCCGCCTTGGGCCCGGATAGATCCATCATGGAATCGCCTAATATTTGTCACGTACATCAAATACGGCCTAAGAAACCATTGCCACCGCCACGAAATGACCAAATTATATTTTTGGCGTTTTATAGCCATAAAACTGCAAATCCGCGCGAGTCCCAAATTTTTGTGTGCTATAGCCCATGCCTTCCGCCTTGGGCCCGGATGGATCCGTCGTGGAATCGCCTAATATTTGTACCGGACATCAAATATGGCCTAAGAAACAATTTCCACCCACTCGAAATGACTACATTATATTTTTTGTCATTTTACAGCCATATAACTGCAAATCCGCGCGAGTCCCAAATTTTTGTGTGCTATAGCCCATGCCTTCCGCCTTGGGCCCGGATGGATCCGTCCTGGAATTGCCTAATATTTGTCCCGGACATCAAATACGACCTAAGAAACCATTGCCACCGCCCCGAAATGACCAAATTATATTTTTTGGCATTTTATAGCCATAAAACTGCAAATCCGCGCGAGTCCCAAATATTTGTGTGCTATAGTCCATGCTATCCGCCTTGGGCCCGGATGGATCCATCCTGGAATCGCCTAATATTTGTCCCGGACATCAAATACGGCCTAAGAAATAATTTCCACCGCCCCGAAATGACCAAATTATATTTTTTGCCATTTTATAGACATAAAACTGCAAATCCGCGCGAGTCCCAAATTTTTGTGTGATATAGCCCATGCCTTCCGCCTTGGGCCCGGATGGATCTATACTGGAATAGCCTAATATTTGTCCCGAACATCAAATACGACCTAAGAAACCATTGCCACCGCCCCGAAATGACCAAATTATATTTTTTGGCATTTTACAGCCATAAAACTGCAAATCCGCGCGAGTCCCAAATTTTTGTGTGCTATAGTCCATGCCTTCCGCCTTGGGCCCGGATGGATCTGTCCTGGAATCGCCTAATATTTGTCTCGGACATCAAAAACGGCCTAAGAAACCATTTCCACAGCCCCGAAATGACCAAATTATATTTTTTGGCATTTTACAACCATAAAACTGCAAATCCGCGCGAGTCCCAAATATTTGTGTGCTATAGCCCATGCCTTCCGCCTTGGGCCCAGATGGATCCGTCCTGGAATTGCCTAATATTTGTCCCGGACATCAAATACGACCTAAGAAACCATTGCCACCACCCCGAAATGACCAAATTATATTTTTTGGCATTTTATAGCCATAAAACTGCAAATCCGCGCGAGTCCCAAATTTTTGTGTCCATGCTATCCGCCTTGGGCCCGGATGGATCCATCCTGGAATCGCCTAATATTTGTCCCGAACATCAAATACGGCCTAAGAAACAATTTCCACCGCCTCGAAATGACCAAATTATATTTTTTGGCATTTTATAGCCATAAAACTGCAAATCCGCGCGAGTCCCAAATTTTTGTGTGCTATAGTCCATGCCTTCCGCCTCGGGCCCGGATGGATCCGTCCTGGAATCCCCTAATATTTGTCCCGGACATCAAATACGGCCTAAGAAACCATTTCCACCACCCCGAAATGACCAAATTATATTTTTTGGCATTTTATAGCCATAAAACTGCAAATCCGCGCGAGTCCCAAATTTTTGTGTCCATGCTATCCGCCTTGGGCCCGGATGGATCCATCCTGGAATCGCCTAATATTTGTCCCGAACATCAAATACGGCCTAACAAACAATTTCCACCGCCCCGAAATGACCAAATTATATTTTTTGCCATTTTATAGCCATAAAACTGCAAATCCGCGCGAGTCCCAAATTTTTGTGTGCTATAGTCCATGCCTTCCGCCTTGGGCCCGGATGGATCCGTCCTGTAATCGCCTAATATTTGTTCCGGACATCAAATACGGCCTAAGAAATAATTTCCACCGCCCCGAAATGACCAAATTATATTTTTTGCCATTTTATAGACATAAAACTGCAAATCCGCGCGAGTCCCAAATTTTTGTGTGATATAGCCCATGCCTTCCGCCTTGGGCCCGGATGGATCTGTCCTGGAATTGCCTAATATTTGTCCCGGACATCAAATACGGCCTAAGAAAAAATTTCCACCGCCCCGAAATGACCAAATTATATTTTTTGACATTTTATAGCCATAAAACTGCAAATGCGCGCGAGTACCAAATTTTTGTGTGTTTTAGCCCATGCCTTCCGCCTTGGGCCCGGATAGATCCATCATGGAATCGCCTAATATTTGTCACGTACATCAAATACGGCCTAAGAAACCATTGCCACCGCCACGAAATGACCAAATTATATTTTTGGCATTTTATAGCCATAAAACTGCAAATCCGCGCGAGTCCCAAATTTTTGTGTGCTATAGCCCATGCCTTCCGCCTTGGGCCCGGATGGATCCGTCGTGGAATCGCCTAATATTTGTACCGGACATCAAATATGGCCTAAGAAACAATTTCCACCCACTCGAAATGACTACATTATATTTTTTGTCATTTTACAGCCATATAACTGCAAATCCGCGCGAGTCCCAAATTTTTGTGTGCTATAGCCCATGCCTTCCGCCTTGGGCCCGGATGGATCCGTCCTGGAATTGCCTAATATTTGTCCCGGACATCAAATACGACCTAAGAAACCATTGCCACCGCCCCGAAATGACCAAATTATATTTTTTGGCATTTTATAGCCATAAAACTGCAAATCCGCGCGAGTCCCAAATTTTTGTGTGCTATAGTCCATGCTATCCGCCTTGGGCCCGGATGGATCCATCCTGGAATCGCCTAATATTTGTCCCGGACATCAAATACGGCCTAAGAAACAATTTCCACCGCCTCGAAATGACCAAATTATATTTTTTGGCATTTTATAGCCATAAAACTGCAAATCCGCGCGAGTCCCAAATTTTTGTGTCCATGCTATCCGCCTTGGGCCCGGATGGATCCATCCTGGAATCGCCTAATATTTGTCCCGAACATCAAATACGGCCTAAGAAACAATTTCCACCGCCCCGAAATGACCAAATTATATTTTTTGGCATTTTACAGCCATAAAACTGCAAATCCGCGCGAGTCCCAAATTTTTGTGTGCTATAGCCCATGCCTTCCGCCTTGGGCCCGGATGGATCCGTCCTGGAATTGCCTAATATTTGTCCCGGACATCAAATACGACCTAAGAAACCATTGCCACCGCCCCGAAATGACCAAATTATATTTTTTGGCATTTTATAGCCATAAAACTGCAAATCCGCGCGAGTCCCAAATTTTTGTGTGCTATAGTCCATGCTATCCGCCTTGGGCCCGGATGGATCCATCCTGGAATCGCCTAATATTTGTCCCGGACATCAAATACGGCCTAAGAAACAATTTCCACCGCCTCGAAATGACCAAATTATATTTTTTGGCATTTTATAGCCATAAAACTGCAAATCCGCGCGAGTCCCAAATTTTTGTGTGCTATAGTCCATGCTATCCGCCTTGGGCCCGGATGGATCCATCCTGGAATCGCCTAATATTTGTCCCGGACATCAAATACGGCCTAAGAAACAATTTCCACCGCCTCGAAATGACCAAATTATATTTTTTGGCATTTTATAGCCATAAAACTGCAAATCCGCGCGAGTCCCAAATTTTTGTGTGCTATAGTCCATGCTATCCGCCTTGGGCCCGGATGGATCCATCCTGGAATCGCCTAATATTTGTCCCGGACATCAAATACGGCCTAAGAAACAATTTCCACCGCCTCGAAATGACCAAATTATATTTTTTGGCATTTTATAGCCATAAAACTGCAAATCCGCGCGAGTCCCAAATTTTTGTGTCCATGCTATCCGCCTTGGGCCCGGATGGATCCATCCTGGAATCGCCTAATATTTGTCCCGAACATCAAATACGGCCTAAGAAACAATTTCCACCGCCCCGAAATGACCAAATTATATTTTTTGGCATTTTACAGCCATAAAACTGCAAATCCGCGCGAGTCCCAAATATTTGTGTGCTATAGCCCATGCCTTCCGCCTTGGGCCCGGATGGATCCGTCCTGGAATTGCCTAATATTTGTCCCGGACATCAAATACGACCTAAGAAACCATTGCCACCACCCCGAAATGACCAAATTATATTTTTTGGCATTTTATAGCCATAAAACTGCAAATCCGCGCGAGTCCCAAATTTTTGTGTGCTATAGTCCATGCTATCCGCCTTGGGCCCGGATGGATCCATCCTGGAATCGCCTAATATTTGTCCCGGACATCAAATACGGCCTAAGAAACAATTTCCACCGCCTCGAAATGACCAAATTATATTTTTTGGCATTTTATAGCCATAAAACTGCAAATCCGCGCGAGTCCCAAATTTTTGTGTGCTATAGTCCATGCCTTCCGCCTCGGGCCTGGATGGATCCGTCCTGGAATCCCCTAATATTTGTCCCGGACATCAAATACGGCCTAAGAAACAATTTCCACCGCCCCGAAATGACCAAATTATATTTTTTGGCATTTTACAGCCATAAAACTGCAAATCCGCGCGAGTCCCAAATTTTTGTGTGCTATATTCCATGCCTTCCGCCTTGGGCCCGGATGGATCCGTCCTGGAATCGCCTAATATTTGTCCCGGACATCAAATACGGCCTAAGAAATAATTTCCACCGCCCCGAAATGACCAAATTATATTTTTTGCCATTTTATAGCCATAAAACTGCAAATCCGCGCGAGTCCCAAATTTTTGTGTGATATAGCCCATGCCTTCCGCCTTGGGCCCGGATGGATCTGTCCTGGAATTGCCTAATATTTGTCCCGGACATCAAATACGGCCTAAGAAAAAATTTCCACCGCCCCGAAATGACCAAATTATATTTTTTGACATTTTATAGCCATAAAACTGCAAATGCGCGCGAGTACCAAATTTTTGTGTGTTTTAGCCCATGCCTTCCGCCTTGGGCCCGGATAGATCCGTCATGGAATCGCCTAATATTTGTCACGTACATCAAATACGGCCTAAGAAACCATTGCCACCGCCACGAAATGACCAAATTATATTTTTGGCGTTTTATAGCCATAAAACTGCAAATCCGCGCGAGTCCCAAATTTTTGTGTGCTATAGCCCATGCCTTCCGCCTTGGGCCCGGATGGATCCGTCGTGGAATCGCCTAATATTTGTACCGGACATCAAATATGGCCTAAGAAACAATTTCCACCCACTCGAAATGACTACATTATATTTTTTGTCATTTTACAGCCATATAACTGCAAATCCGCGCGAGTCCCAAATTTTTGTGTGCTATAGCCCATGCCTTCCGCCTTGGGCCCGGATGGATCCGTCCTGGAATTGCCTAATATTTGTCCCGGACATCAAATACGACCTAAGAAACCATTGCCACCGCCCCGAAATGACCAAATTATATTTTTTGGCATTTTATAGCCATAAAACTGCAAATCCGCGCGAGTCCCAAATTTTTGTGTGCTATAGTCCATGCTATCCGCCTTGGGCCCGGATGGATCCATCCTGGAATCGCCTAATATTTGTCCCGGACATCAAATACGGCCTAAGAAACAATTTCCACCGCCTCGAAATGACCAAATTATATTTTTTGGCATTTTATAGCCATAAAACTGCAAATCCGCGCGAGTCCCAAATTTTTGTGTGCTATAGTCCATGCCTTCCGCCTCGGGCCTGGATGGATCCGTCCTGGAATCCCCTAATATTTGTCCCGGACATCAAATACGGCCTAAGAAACAATTTCCACCGCCCCGAAATGACCAAATTATATTTTTTGGCATTTTACAGCCATAAAACTGCAAATCCGCGCGAGTCCCAAATTTTTGTGTGCTATATTCCATGCCTTCCGCCTTGGGCCCGGATGGATCCGTCCTGGAATCGCCTAATATTTGTCCCGGACATCAAATACGGCCTAAGAAATAATTTCCACCGCCCCGAAATGACCAAATTATATTTTTTGCCATTTTATAGCCATAAAACTGCAAATCCGCGCGAGTCCCAAATTTTTGTGTGATATAGCCCATGCCTTCCGCCTTGGGCCCGGATGGATCTGTCCTGGAATTGCCTAATATTTGTCCCGGACATCAAATACGGCCTAAGAAAAAATTTCCACCGCCCCGAAATGACCAAATTATATTTTTTGACATTTTATAGCCATAAAACTGCAAATGCGCGCGAGTACCAAATTTTTGTGTGTTTTAGCCCATGCCTTCCGCCTTGGGCCCGGATAGATCCGTCATGGAATCGCCTAATATTTGTCACGTACATCAAATACGGCCTAAGAAACCATTGCCACCGCCACGAAATGACCAAATTATATTTTTGGCGTTTTATAGCCATAAAACTGCAAATCCGCGCGAGTCCCAAATTTTTGTGTGCTATAGCCCATGCCTTCCGCCTTGGGCCCGGATGGATCCGTCGTGGAATCGCCTAATATTTGTACCGGACATCAAATATGGCCTAAGAAACAATTTCCACCCACTCGAAATGACCACATTATATTTTTTGTCATTTTACAGCCATATAACTGCAAATCCGCGCGAGTCCCAAATTTTTGTGTGCTATAGCCCATGCCTTCCGCCTTGGGCCTGGATGGATCCGTCCTGGAATCCCCTAATATTTGTCCCGGACATCAAATACGGCCTAAGAAACAATTTCCACCGCCCCGAAATGACCAAATTATATTTTTTGGCATTTTACAGCCATAAAACTGCAAATCCGCGCGAGTCCCAAATTTTTGTGTGCTATATTCCATGCCTTCCGCCTTGGGCCCGGATGGATCCGTCCTGGAATCGCCTAATATTTGTCCCGGACATCAAATACGGCCTAAGAAATAATTTCCACCGCCCCGAAATGACCAAATTATATTTTTTGCCATTTTATAGCCATAAAACTGCAAATCCGCGCGAGTCCCAAATTTTTGTGTGATATAGCCCATGCCTTCCGCCTTGGGCCCGGATGGATCTGTCCTGGAATTGCCTAATATTTGTCCCGGACATCAAATACGGCCTAAGAAAAAATTTCCACCGCCCCGAAATGACCAAATTATATTTTTTGACATTTTATAGCCATAAAACTGCAAATGCGCGCGAGTACCAAATTTTTGTGTGTTTTAGCCCATGCCTTCCGCCTTGGGCCCGGATAGATCCGTCATGGAATCGCCTAATATTTGTCACGTACATCAAATACGGCCTAAGAAACCATTGCCACCGCCACGAAATGACCAAATTATATTTTTGGCGTTTTATAGCCATAAAACTGCAAATCCGCGCGAGTCCCAAATTTTTGTGTGCTATAGCCCATGCCTTCCGCCTTGGGCCCGGATGGATCCGTCGTGGAATCGCCTAATATTTGTACCGGACATCAAATATGGCCTAAGAAACAATTTCCACCCACTCGAAATGACTACATTATATTTTTTGTCATTTTACAGCCATATAACTGCAAATCCGCGCGAGTCCCAAATTTTTGTGTGCTATAGCCCATGCCTTCCGCCTTGGGCCCGGATGGATCCGTCCTGGAATTGCCTAATATTTGTCCCGGACATCAAATACGACCTAAGAAACCATTGCCACCGCCCCGAAATGACCAAATTATATTTTTTGGCATTTTATAGCCATAAAACTGCAAATCCGCGCGAGTCCCAAATTTTTGTGTGCTATAGTCCATGCTATCCGCCTTGGGCCCGGATGGATCCATCCTGGAATCGCCTAATATTTGTCCCGGACATCAAATACGGCCTAAGAAACAATTTCCACCGCCTCGAAATGACCAAATTATATTTTTTGGCATTTTATAGCCATAAAACTGCAAATCCGCGCGAGTCCCAAATTTTTGTGTGCTATAGTCCATGCCTTCCGCCTCGGGCCTGGATGGATCCGTCCTGGAATCCCCTAATATTTGTCCCGGACATCAAATACGGCCTAAGAAACAATTTCCACCGCCCCGAAATGACCAAATTATATTTTTTGGCATTTTACAGCCATAAAACTGCAAATCCGCGCGAGTCCCAAATTTTTGTGTGCTATATTCCATGCCTTCCGCCTTGGGCCCGGATGGATCCGTCCTGGAATCGCCTAATATTTGTCCCGGACATCAAATACGGCCTAAGAAATAATTTCCACCGCCCCGAAATGACCAAATTATATTTTTTGCCATTTTATAGCCATAAAACTGCAAATCCGCGCGAGTCCCAAATTTTTGTGTGATATAGCCCATGCCTTCCGCCTTGGGCCCGGATGGATCTGTCCTGGAATTGCCTAATATTTGTCCCGGACATCAAATACGGCCTAAGAAAAAATTTCCACCGCCCCGAAATGACCAAATTATATTTTTTGACATTTTATAGCCATAAAACTGCAAATGCGCGCGAGTACCAAATTTTTGTGTGTTTTAGCCCATGCCTTCCGCCTTGGGCCCGGATAGATCCGTCATGGAATCGCCTAATATTTGTCACGTACATCAAATACGGCCTAAGAAACCATTGCCACCGCCACGAAATGACCAAATTATATTTTTGGCGTTTTATAGCCATAAAACTGCAAATCCGCGCGAGTCCCAAATTTTTGTGTGCTATAGCCCATGCCTTCCGCCTTGGGCCCGGATGGATCCGTCGTGGAATCGCCTAATATTTGTACCGGACATCAAATATGGCCTAAGAAACAATTTCCACCCACTCGAAATGACCACATTATATTTTTTGTCATTTTACAGCCATATAACTGCAAATCCGCGCGAGTCCCAAATTTTTGTGTGCTATAGCCCATGCCTTCCGCCTTGGGCCTGGATGGATCCGTCCTGGAATCCCCTAATATTTGTCCCGGACATCAAATACGGCCTAAGAAACAATTTCCACCGCCCCGAAATGACCAAATTATATTTTTTGGCATTTTACAGCCATAAAACTGCAAATCCGCGCGAGTCCCAAATTTTTGTGTGCTATATTCCATGCCTTCCGCCTTGGGCCCGGATGGATCCGTCCTGGAATCGCCTAATATTTGTCCCGGACATCAAATACGGCCTAAGAAATAATTTCCACCGCCCCGAAATGACCAAATTATATTTTTTGCCATTTTATAGCCATAAAACTGCAAATCCGCGCGAGTCCCAAATTTTTGTGTGATATAGCCCATGCCTTCCGCCTTGGGCCCGGATGGATCTGTCCTGGAATTGCCTAATATTTGTCCCGGACATCAAATACGGCCTAAGAAAAAATTTCCACCGCCCCGAAATGACCAAATTATATTTTTTGACATTTTATAGCCATAAAACTGCAAATGCGCGCGAGTACCAAATTTTTGTGTGTTTTAGCCCATGCCTTCCGCCTTGGGCCCGGATAGATCCGTCATGGAATCGCCTAATATTTGTCACGTACATCAAATACGGCCTAAGAAACCATTGCCACCGCCACGAAATGACCAAATTATATTTTTGGCGTTTTATAGCCATAAAACTGCAAATCCGCGCGAGTCCCAAATTTTTGTGTGCTATAGCCCATGCCTTCCGCCTTGGGCCCGGATGGATCCGTCGTGGAATCGCCTAATATTTGTACCGGACATCAAATATGGCCTAAGAAACAATTTCCACCCACTCGAAATGACCACATTATATTTTTTGGCATTTTATAGCCATAAAACTGCAAATCCGCGCGAGTCCCAAATTTTTGTGTCCATGCTATCCGCCTTGGGCCCGGATGGATCCATCCTGGAATCGCCTAATATTTGTCCCGAACATCAAATACGGCCTAAGAAACAATTTCCACCGCCTCGAAATGACCAAATTATATTTTTTGGCATTTTATAGCCATAAAACTGCAAATCCGCGCGAGTCCCAAATTTTTGTGTGCTATAGCCCATGCCTTCTGCCTTGGGCCCGGATGGATCCGTCGTGGAATCGCCTAATATTTGTACCGGACATCAAATACGGCCTAAGAAACCATTTCCACAGCCCCGAAATGACCAAATTATATTTTTTGGCATTTTACAGCCATAAAACTGCAAATCCGCGCGAGTCCCAAATATTTGTGTGCTATAGCCCATGCCTTCCGCCTTGGGCCCGGATGGATCCGTCCTGGAATTGCCTAATATTTGTCCCGGACATCAAATACGACCTAAGAAACCATTGCCACCACCCCGAAATGACCAAATTATATTTTTTGGCATTTTATAGCCATAAAACTGCAAATCCGCGCGAGTCCCAAATTTTTGTGTCCATGCTATCCGCCTTGGGCCCGGATGGATCCATCCTGGAATCGCCTAATATTTGTCCCGAACATCAAATACGGCCTAAGAAACAATTTCCACCGCCCCGAAATGACCAAATTATATTTTTTGCCATTTTATAGCCATAAAACTGCAAATCCGCGCGAGTCCCAAATTTTTGTGTGCTATAGTCCATGCCTTCCGCCTTGGGCCCGGATGGATCCGTCGTGGAATCGCCTAATATTTGTACCGGACATCAAATATGGCCTAAGAAACAATTTCCAACCACTCGAAATGACTACATTATATTTTTTGGCATTTTACAGCCATAAAACTGCAAATCCGCGCGAGTCCCAAATATTTGTGTGCTATAGCCCATGCCTTCCGCCTTGGGCCCGGATGGATCCGTCCTGGAATTGCCTAATATTTGTCCCGGACATCAAATACGACCTAAGAAACCATTGCCACCACCCCGAAATGACCAAATTATATTTTTTGGCATTTTATAGCCATAAAACTGCAAATCCGCGCGAGTCCCAAATTTTTGTGTCCATGCTATCCGCCTTGGGCCCGGATGGATCCATCCTGGAATCGCCTAATATTTGTCCCGAACATCAAATACGGCCTAAGAAACAATTTCCACCGCCCCGAAATGACCAAATTATATTTTTTGCCATTTTATAGCCATAAAACTGCAAATCCGCGCGAGTCCCAAATTTTTGTGTGCTATAGTCCATGCCTTCCGCCTTGGGCCCGGATGGATCCGTCGTGGAATCGCCTAATATTTGTACCGGACATCAAATATGGCCTAAGAAACAATTTCCAACCACTCGAAATGACTACATTATATTTTTTGGCATTTTACAGCCATAAAACTGCAAATCCGCGCGAGTCCCAAATTTTTGTGTGCTATAGCCCATGCCTTCCGCCTTGGGCCCGGATGGATCCGTCCTAGAATTGCCTAATATTTGTCCCGGACATCAAATACGACCTAAGAAACCATTGCCACCCACTCGAAATGACTACATTATATTTTTTGGCATTTTATAGCCATAAAACTGCAAATCCGCGCGAGTCCCAAATTTTTGTGTCCATGCTATCCGCCTTGGGCCCGGATGGATCCATCCTGGAATCGCCTAATATTTGTCCCGAACATCAAATACGGCCTAAGAAACAATTTCCACCGCCCCGAAATGACCAAATTATATTTTTTGCCATTTTATAGCCATAAAACTGCAAATCCGCGCGAGTCCCAAATTTTTGTGTGCTATAGTCCATGCCTTCCGCCTTGGGCCCGGATGGATCCGTCGTGGAATCGCCTAATATTTGTACCGGACATCAAATATGGCCTAAGAAACAATTTCCAACCACTCGAAATGACTACATTATATTTTTTGGCATTTTACAGCCATAAAACTGCAAATCCGCGCGAGTCCCAAATTTTTGTGTGCTATAGCCCATGCCTTCCGCCTTGGGCCCGGATGGATCCGTCCTAGAATTGCCTAATATTTGTCCCGGACATCAAATACGACCTAAGAAACCATTGCCACCCACTCGAAATGACTACATTATATTTTTTGGCATTTTACAGCCATAAAACTGCAAATCCGCGCGAGTCCCAAATATTTGTAAGCTATAGCCCATGCCTTCCGCCTTGGGCCCGGATGGATCCGTCCTAGAATTGCCTAATATTTGTCCCGGACATCAAATACGACCTAAGAAACCATTGCCACCTCCCCGAAAAGACCAAATTATATTTTTTGGCATTTTATAGCCATAAAACTGCAAATCCGCGCGAGTCCCAAATTTTTGTGTGCTATAGTCCATGCCTTCCGCCTTGGGCCCGAATGGATCCGTCCTGTAATCGCCTAATATTTGTTCCGGACATCAAATACGGCCTAAGAAATAATTTCCACTGCCCCGAAATGACCAAATTATATTTTTTGCCATTTTATAGCCATAAAACTGCAAATCCGCGCGAGTCCCAAATATTTGTGTGCTATAGTCCATGCCTTCTGCCTTGGGCCCGGATGGATCTGTCCTGGAATCGCCTAATATTTGTCTCGGACATCAAATACGGCCTAAGAAACCATTTCCACAGCCCCGAAATGACCAAATTATATTTTTTGGCATTTTACAGCCATAAAACTGCAAATCCGCGCGAGTCCCAAATTTTTGTGTGCTATAGTCCATGCCTTCTGCCTTGGGCCCGGATGGATCTGTCCTGGAATCGCCTAATATTTGTCTCGGACATCAAATACGGCCTAAGAAACCATTTCCACAGCCCCAAAATGACCAAATTATATTTTTTGGCATTTTACAGCCATAAAACTGCAAATCCGCGCGAGTCCCAAATTTTTGTGTGCTATAGCCCATGCCTTCCGCCTTGGGCCCGGATGGATCCGTCCTGGAATCGCCTAATATTTGTCCCGGACATCAAATACGGCCTAAGAAACAATTTCCACCGCCTCGAAATGACCAAATTATATTTTTTGGCATTTTATAGCCATAAAACTGCAAATCCGCGCGAGTCCCAAATTTTTGTGTCCATGCTATCCGCCTTGGGCCCGGATGGATCCATCCTGGAATCGCCTAATATTTGTCCCGGACATCAAATACGGCCTAAGAAATAATTTCCACCGCCCCGAAATGACCAAATTATATTTTTTGCCATTTTATAGCCATAAAACTGCAAATCCGCGCGAGTCCCAAATTTTTGTGTGCTATAGTCCATGCCTTCCGCCTTGGGCCCGAATGGATCCGTCCTGTAATCGCCTAATATTTGTTCCGGACAACAAATACGGCATAAGAAAGAAATTCCACCCACTCGAAATGACCACATTATATTTTTTGGCATTTTACAGCCATAAAACTGCAAATCCGCGCGAGTCCCAAATTTTTGTGTGCTATAGCACATGCCTTCCGCCTTGGGCCCGGATGGATCCGTCGTGGAATCGCCTAATATTTGTACCGGACATCAAATATGGCCTAAGAAACAATTTCCACCCACTCGAAATGACTACATTATATTTTTTGGCATTTTACAGCCATAAAACTGCAAATCCGCGCGAGTCCCAAATATTTGTGTGCTATAGCCCATGCCTTCCGCCTTGGGCCCGGATGGATCCGTCCTAGAATTGCCTAATATTTGTCCCGGACATCAAATACGACCTAAGAAACCATTGCCACCCACTCGAAATGACTACATTATATTTTTTGGCATTTTACAGCCATAAAACTGCAAATCCGCGCGAGTCCCAAATATTTGTGTGCTATAGCCCATGCCTTCCGCCTTGGGCCCGGATGGATCCGTCCTAGAATTGCCTAATATTTGTCCCGGACATCAAATACGACCTAAGAAACCATTGCCACCGCCCCAAAATGACCAAATTATATTTTTTGGCATTTTACAGCCATAAAACTGCAAATCCGCGCGAGTCCCAAATTTTTGTGTGCTATAGCCCATGCCTTCCGCCTTGGGCCCGGATGGATCCGTCGTGGAATCGCCTAATATTTGTACCGGACATCAAATATGGCCTAAGAAACAATTTCCACCCACTCGAAATGACCAAATTATATTTTATGGCATTTTATAGCCATAAAACTGCAAATCCGCGCGAGTCCCAAATTTTTGTGTGCTATAGTCCATGCTATCCGCCTTGGGCCCGGATGGATCCGCCATGGAATCGCCTAATATTTGTCCCGGACATCAAATACGGCCTAAGAAATAATTTCCACCGCCCCGAAATGACCAAATTATATTTTTTGCCAATTTATAGCCATAAAACTGCAAATCCGCGCGAGTCCCAAATTTTTGTGTGCTATAGTCCATGCCTTCTGCCTTGGGCCCGGATGGATCTGTCCTGGAATCGCCTAATATTTGTCTCGGACATCAAATACGGCCTAAGAAACCATTTCCACAGCCCCGAAATGACCAAATTATATTTTTTGGCATTTTACAGCCATAAAACTGCAAATCCGCGCGAGTCCCAAATTTTTGTGTGCTATAGTCCATGCCTTCTGCCTTGGGCCCGGATGGATCTGTCCTGGAATCGCCTAATATTTGTCTCGGACATCAAATACGGCCTAAGAAACCATTTCCACAGCCCCAAAATGACCAAATTATATTTTTTGGCATTTTACAGCCATAAAACTGCAAATCCGCGCGAGTCCCAAATTTTTGTGTGCTATAGCCCATGCCTTCCGCCTTGGGCCCGGATGGATCCGTCGTGGAATCGCCTAATATTTGTACCGGACATCAAATATGGCCTAAGAAACAATTTCCACCCACTCGAAATGACCACATTATATTTTATGGCATTTTATAGCCATAAAACTGCAAATCCGCGCGAGTCCCAAATTTTTGTGTGCTATAGTCCATGCTATCCGCCTTGGGCCCGGATGGATCCGCCATGGAATCGCCTAATATTTGTCCCGGACATCAAATACGGCCTAAGAAATAATTTCCACCGCCCCGAAATGACCAAATTATATTTTTTGCCATTTTATAGCCATAAAACTGCAAATCCGCGCGAGTCCCAAATTTTTGTGTGATATAGCCCATGCCTTCCGCCTTGGGCCCGGATGGATCTGTCCTGGAATTGCCTAATATTTGTCCCGGACATCAAATACGGCCTAAGAAAAAATTTCCACCGCCCCGAAATGACCAAATTATATTTTTTGACATTTTATAGCCATAAAACTGCAAATGCGCGCGAGTACCAAATTTTTGTGTGTTTTAGCCCATGCCTTCCGCCTTGGGCCCGGATAGATCCGTCATGGAATCGCCTAATATTTGTCACGTACATCAAATACGGCCTAAGAAACCATTGCCACCGCCACGAAATGACCAAATTATATTTTTGGCGTTTTATAGCCATAAAACTGCAAATCCGCGCGAGTCCCAAATTTTTGTGTGCTATAGTCCATGCCTTCCGCCTTGGGCCCGGATGGATCTATACTGGAATAGCCTAATATTTGTCCCGAACATCAAATACGACCTAAGAAACCATTGCCACCGCCCCGAAATGACCAAATTATATTTTTTGGCATTTTACAGCCATAAAACTGCAAATCCGCGCGAGTCCCAAATATTTGTGTGCTATAGCCCATGCCTTCCGCCTTTGGCCCGGATGGATCCGTCCTGGAATTGCCTAATATTTGTCCCGGACATCAAATACGGCCTAAGAAAAAATTTCCACCGCCCCGAAATGACCAAATTATATTTTTTGACATTTTATAGCCATAAAACTGCAAATGCGCGCGAGTACCAAATTTTTGTGTGTTTTAGCCCATGCCTTCCGCCTTGGGCCCGGATAGATCCGTCATGGAATCGCCTAATATTTGTCACGTACATCAAATACGGCCTAAGAAACCATTGCCACCGCCACGAAATGACCAAATTATATTTTTGGCATTTTATAGCCATAAAACTGCAAATCCGCGCGAGTCCCAAATTTTTGTGTGCTATAGTCCATGCCTTCTGCCTTGGGCCCGGATGGATCTGTCCTGGAATCGCCTAATATTTGTCTCGGACATCAAATACGGCCTAAGAAACCATTTCCACAGCCCCGAAATGACCAAATTATATTTTTTGGCATTTTACAGCCATAAAACTGCAAATCCGCGCGAGTCCCAAATATTTGTGTGCTATAGCCCATGCCTTCCGCCTTGGGCCCGGATGGATCCGCCGTGGAATCGCCTAATATTTGTCCCGGACATCAAATACGGCGTAAGAAACAATTTCCACCCACTCGAAATGACCAAATTATATTTTTTGCCATTTTATAGCCATAAAACTGCAAATCCGCGCGAGTCCCAAATTTTTGTGTGATATAGCCCATGCCTTCCGCCTTGGGCCCGGATGGATCTGTCCTGGAATTGCCTAATATTTGTCCCGGACATCAAATACGGCCTAAGAAAAAATTTCCACCGCCCCGAAATGACCAAATTATATTTTTTGACATTTTATAGCCATAAAACTGCAAATGCGCGCGAGTACCAAATTTTTGTGTGTTTTAGCCCATGCCTTCCGCCTTGGGCCCTGATAGATCCGTCATGGAATCGCCTAATATTTGTCACGTACATCAAATACGGCCTAAGAAACCATTGCCACCGCCACGAAATGACCAAATTATATTTTTGGCATTTTACAGCCATAAAACTGCAAATCCGCGCGAGTCCCAAATTTTTGTGTGCTATAGTCCATGCCTTCTGCCTTGGGCCCGGATGGATCTGTCCTGGAATTGCCTAATATTTGTACCGGACATCAAATACGGCCTAAGAAACCATTTCCACAGCCCCGAAATGACCAAATTATATTTTTTGGCATTTTACAGCCATAAAACTGCAAATCCGCGCGAGTCCCAAATATTTGTGTGCTATAGCCCATGCCTTCCGCCTTGGGCCCGGATGGATCCGTCCTAGAATTGCCTAATATTTGTCCCGGACATCAAATACGACCTAAGAAACCATTGCCACCGCCCCGAAAAGACCAAATTATATTTTTTGGCATTTTATAGCCATAAAACTGCAAATCCGCGCGAGTCCCAAATTTTTGTGTGCTATAGTCCATGCTATCCGCCTTGGGCCCGGATGGATCCATCCTGGAATCGCCTAATATTTGTCCCGGACATCAAATACGGCCTAAGAAACAATTTCCACCGCCTCGAAATGACCAAATTATATTTTTTGGCATTTTATAGCCGTAAAACTGCAAATCCGCGCGAGTCCCAAATTTTTGTGTGCTATAGTCCATGCCTTCCGCCTCGGGCCCGGATGGATCCGTCCTGGAATCCCCTAATATTTGTCCCGGACATCAAATACGGCCTAAGAAACAATTTCCACCGCCCCGAAATGATCATATTATATTTTTTGGCATTTTATAGCCATAAAACTGCAAATCCGCGCGAGTCCCAAATTTTTGTGTGCTATAGTCCATGCCTTCTGCCTTGGGCCCGGATGGATCTGTCCTGGAATCGCCTAATATTTGTCTCGGACATCAAATACGGCCTAAGAAACCATTTCCACAGCCTCGAAATGACCAAATTATATTTTTTGGCATTTTACAGCCATAAAACTGCAAATCCGCGCGAGTCCCAAATATTTGTGTGCTATAGCCCATGCCTTCCGCCTTGGGCCCGGATGGATCCGTCCTGGAATTGCCTAATATTTGTCCCGGACATCAAATACGACCTAAGAAACCATTGCCACCACCCCGAAATGACCAAATTATATTTTTTGGCATTTTATAGCCATAAAACTGCAAATCCGCGCGAGTCCCAAATTTTTGTGTGCTATAGTCCATGCTATCCGCCTTGGGCCCGGATGGATCCATCCTGGAATCGCCTAATATTTGTCCCGAACATCAAATACGGCCTAAGAAACAATTTCCACCGCCTCGAAATGACCAAATTATATTTTTTGGCATTTTATAGCCGTAAAACTGCAAATCCGCGCGAGTCCCAAATTTTTGTGTGCTATAGTCCATGCCTTCCGCCTCGGGCCCGGATGGATCCGTCCTGGAATCCCCTAATATTTGTCCCGGACATCAAATACGGCCTAAGAAACAATTTCCACCGCCCCGAAATGACCATATTATATTTTTTGGCATTTTATAGCCATAAAACTGCAAATCCGCGCGAGTCCCAAATTTTTGTGTGCTATAGTCCATGCCTTCTGCCTTGGGCCCGGATGGATCTGTCCTGGAATCGCCTAATATTTGTCTCGGACATCAAATACGGCCTAAGAAACCATTTCCACAGCCTCGAAATGACCAAATTATATTTTTTGGCATTTTACAGCCATAAAACTGCAAATCCGCGCGAGTCCCAAATATTTGTGTGCTATAGCCCATGCCTTCCGCCTTGGGCCCGGATGGATCCGTCCTGGAATTGCCTAATATTTGTCCCGGACATCAAATACGACCTAAGAAACCATTGCCACCACCCCGAAATGACCAAATTATATTTTTTGGCATTTTATAGCCATAAAACTGCAAATCCGCGCGAGTCCCAAATTTTTGTGTGCTATAGTCCATGCTATCCGCCTTGGGCCCGGATGGATCCATCCTGGAATCGCCTAATATTTGTCCCGAACATCAAATACGGCCTAAGAAACAATTTCCACCGCCTCGAAATGACCAAATTATATTTTTTGGCATTTTATAGCCATAAAACTGCAAATCCGCGCGAGTCCCAAATTTTTGTGTGCTATAGTCCATGCTATCCGCCTTGGGCCCGGATGGATCCGCCATGGAATCGCCTAATATTTGTCCCGGAATCAAATACGGCCTAAGAAATAATTTCCACCGCCCCGAAATGACCAAATTATATTTTTTGCCATTTTATAGCCATAAAACTGCAAATCCGCGCGAGTCCCAAATTTTTGTGTGATATAGCCCATGCCTTCCGCCTTGGGCCCGGATGGATCTGTCCTGGAATTGCCTAATATTTGTCCCGGACATCAAATACGGCCTAAGAAAAAATTTCCACCGCCCCGAAATGACCAAATTATATTTTTTGACATTTTATAGCCATAAAACTGCAAATGCGCGCGAGTACCAAATTTTTGTGTGTTTTAGCCCATGCCTTCCGCCTTGGGCCCGGATAGATCCGTCATGGAATCGCCTAATATTTGTCACGTACATCAAATACGGCCTAAGAAACCATTGCCACCGCCACGAAATGACCAAATTATATTTTTGGCATTTTATAGCCATAAAACTGCAAATCCGCGCGAGTCCCAAATTTTTGTGTGCTATAGTCCATGCCTTCTGCCTTGGGCCCGGATGGATCTGTCCTGGAATCGCCTAATATTTGTCTCGGACATCAAATACGGCCTAAGAAACCATTTCCACAGCCCCGAAATGACCAAATTATATTTTTTGGCATTTTACAGCCATAAAACTGCAAATCCGCGCGAGTCCCAAATATTTGTGTGCTATAGCCCATGCCTTCCGCCTTGGGCCCGGATGGATCCGTCCTGGAATTGCCTAATATTTGTCCCGGACATCAAATACGACCTAAGAAACCATTGCCACCGCCCCGAAATGACCAAATTATATTTTTTGGCATTTTATAGCCATAAAACTGCAAATCCGCGCGAGTCCCAAATTTTTGTGTGCTATAGTCCATGCTATCCGCCTTGGGCCCGGATGGATCCATCCTGGAATCGCCTAATATTTGTCCCGGACATCAAATACGGCCTAAGAAACAATTTCCACCGCCTCGAAATGACCAAATTATATTTTTTGGCATTTTATAGCCATAAAACTGCAAATCCGCGCGAGTCCCAAATTTTTGTGTGCTATAGTCCATGCCTTCCGCCTCGGGCCCGGATGGATCCGTCCTGGAATCCCCTAATATTTGTCCCGGACATCAAATACGGCCTAAGAAACAATTTCCACCGCCCCGAAATGACCAAATTATATTTTTTGGCAATTTATAGCCATAAAACTGCAAATCCGCGCGAGTCCCAAATTTTTGTGTGCTATAGTCCATGCCTTCTGCCTTGGGCCCGGATGGATCTGTCGTGGAATCGCCTAATATTTGTCTCGGACATCAAATACGGCCTAAGAAACCATTTCCACAGCCCCGAAATGACCAAATTATATTTTTTGGCATTTTACAGCCATAAAACTGCAAATCCGCGCGAGTCCCAAATTTTTGTGTGCTATAGTCCATGCCTTCTGCCTTGGGCCCGGATGGATCTGTCCTGGAATCGCCTAATATTTGTCTCGGACATCAAATACGGCCTAAGAAACCATTTCCACAGCCCCAAAATGACCACATTATATTTTTTGGCATTTTACAGCCATAAAACTGCAAATCCGCGCGAGTCCCAAATTTTTGTGTGCTATAGCCCATGCCTTCCGCCTTGGGCCCGGATGGATCCGTCGTGGAATCGCCTAATATTTGTACCGGACATCAAATACGGCATAAGAAACAATTTCCACCCACTCGAAATGACCACATTATATTTTTTGGCATTTTACAGCCATAAAACTGCAAATCCGCGCGAGTCCCAAATTTTTGTGTGCTATAGCCCATGCTATCCGCCTTGGGCCCGGATGGATCCGCCATGGAATCGCCTAATATTTGTCCCGGACATCAAATACGGCCTAGGAAATAATTTCCACCGCCCCGAAATGACCAAATTATATTTTTTGCCATTTTATAGCCATAAAACTGCAAATCCGCGCGAGTCCCAAATTTTTGTGTGATATAGCCCATGCCTTCCGCCTTGGGCCCGGATGGATCTGTCCTGGAATTGCCTAATATTTGTCCCGGACATCAAATACGGCCTAAGAAAAAATTTCCACCGCCCCGAAATGACCAAATTATATTTTTTGACATTTTATAGCCATAAAACTGCAAATGCGCGCGAGTACCAAATTTTTGTGTGTTTTAGCCCATGCCTTCCGCCTTGGGCCCGGATAGATCCGTCATGGAATCGCCTAATATTTATCACGTACATCAAATACGGCCTAAGAAACCATTTCCACCGCCACGAAATGACCAAATTATATTTTTTGGCATTTTATAGCCATAAAACTGCAAATCCGCGCGAGTCCCAAATTTTTGTGTGCTATAGTCCATGCCTTCTGCCTTGGGCCCGGATGGATCTGTCCTGGAATCGCCTAATATTTGTCTCGGACATCAAATACGGCCTAAGAAACCATTTCCACAGCCCCGAAATGACCAAATTATATTTTTTGGCATTTTACAGCCATAAAACTGCAAATCCGCGCGAGTCCCAAATATTTGTGTGCTATAGCCCATGCCTTCCGCCTTGGGCCCGGATGGATCCGTCCTAGAATTGCCTAATATTTGTCCCGGACATCAAATACGACCTAAGAAACCATTGCCACCGCCCCGAAAAGACCAAATTATATTTTTTGGCATTTTATAGCCATAAAACTGCCAATCCGCGCGAGTCCCAAATTTTTGTGTGCTATAGTCCATGCCTTCCGCCTTGGGCCCGAATGGATCCGTCCTGTAATCGCCTAATATTTGTTCCGGACATCAAATACGGCCTAAGAAATAATTTCCACTGCCCCGAAATGACCAAATTATATTTTTTGCCATTTTATAGCCATAAAACTGCAAATCCGCGCGAGTCCCAAATTTTTGTGTGCTATAGTCCATGCCTTCTGCCTTGGGCCCGGATGGATCTGTCCTGGAATCGCCTAATATTTGTCTCGGACATCAAATACGGCCTAAGAAACCATTTCCACAGCCCCAAAATGACCACATTATATTTTTTGGCATTTTACAGCCATAAAACTGCAAATCCGCGCGAGTCCCAAATTTTTGTGTGCTATAGCCCATGCCTTCCGCCTTGGGCCCGGATGGATCCGTCGTGGAATCGCCTAATATTTGTACCGGACATCAAATACGGCATAAGAAACAATTTCCACCCACTCGAAATGACCACATTATATTTTTTGGCATTTTACAGCCATAAAACTGCAAATCCGCGCGAGTCCCAAATTTTTGTGTGCTATAGCCCATGCTATCCGCCTTGGGCCCGGATGGATCCGCCATGGAATCGCCTAATATTTGTCCCGGACATCAAATACGGCCTAGGAAATAATTTCCACCGCCCCGAAATGACCAAATTATATTTTTTGCCATTTTATAGCCATAAAACTGCAAATCCGCGCGAGTCCCAAATTTTTGTGTGATATAGCCCATGCCTTCCGCCTTGGGCCCGGATGGATCTGTCCTGGAATTGCCTAATATTTGTCCCGGACATCAAATACGGCCTAAGAAAAAATTTCCACCGCCCCGAAATGACCAAATTATATTTTTTGACATTTTATAGCCATAAAACTGCAAATGCGCGCGAGTACCAAATTTTTGTGTGTTTTAGCCCATGCCTTCCGCCTTGGGCCCGGATAGATCCGTCATGGAATCGCCTAATATTTATCACGTACATCAAATACGGCCTAAGAAACCATTTCCACCGCCACGAAATGACCAAATTATATTTTTTGGCATTTTATAGCCATAAAACTGCAAATCCGCGCGAGTCCCAAATTTTTGTGTGCTATAGTCCATGCCTTCTGCCTTGGGCCCGGATGGATCTGTCCTGGAATCGCCTAATATTTGTCTCGGACATCAAATACGGCCTAAGAAACCATTTCCACAGCCCCGAAATGACCAAATTATATTTTTTGGCATTTTACAGCCATAAAACTGCAAATCCGCGCGAGTCCCAAATATTTGTGTGCTATAGCCCATGCCTTCCGCCTTGGGCCCGGATGGATCCGTCCTAGAATTGCCTAATATTTGTCCCGGACATCAAATACGACCTAAGAAACCATTGCCACCGCCCCGAAAAGACCAAATTATATTTTTTGGCATTTTATAGCCATAAAACTGCCAATCCGCGCGAGTCCCAAATTTTTGTGTGCTATAGTCCATGCCTTCCGCCTTGGGCCCGAATGGATCCGTCCTGTAATCGCCTAATATTTGTTCCGGACATCAAATACGGCCTAAGAAATAATTTCCACTGCCCCGAAATGACCAAATTATATTTTTTGCCATTTTATAGCCATAAAACTGCAAATCCGCGCGAGTCCCAAATTTTTGTGTGCTATAGTCCATGCCTTCTGCCTTGGGCCCGGATGGATCTGTCCTGGAATCGCCTAATATTTGTCTCGGACATCAAATACGGCCTAAGAAACCATTTCCACAGCCCCAAAATGACCAAATTATATTTTTTGGCATTTTACAGCCATAAAACTGCAAATCCGCGCGAGTCCCAAATTTTTGTGTGCTATAGCCCATGCCTTCCGCCTTGGGCCCGGATGGATCCGTCGTGGAATCGCCTAATATTTGTACCGGACATCAAATATGGCCTAAGAAACAATTTCCACCCACTCGAAATGACTACATTATGCCTAAGAAACAATTTCCACCCACTCGAAATGACTACATTATATTTTTTGGCATTTTACAGCCATAAAACTGCAAATCCGCGCGAGTCCCAAATATTTGTGTGCTATAGCCCATGCCTTCCGCCTTGGGCCCCGATGGATCCGTCCTAGAATTGCCTAATATTTGTCCCGGACATCAAATACGACCTAAGAAACCATTGCCACCGCCCCGAAAAGACCAAATTATATTTTTTGGCATTTTATAGCCATAAAACTGCAAATCCGCGCGAGTCCCAAATTTTTGTGTGCTATAGTCCATGCTATCCGCCTTGGGCCCGGATGGATCCATCCTGGAATCGCCTAATATTTGTCCCGGACATCAAATACGGCCTAAGAAACAATTTCCACCGCCTCGAAATGACCAAATTATATTTTTTGGCATTTTATAGCCGTAAAACTGCAAATCCGCGCGAGTCCCAAATTTTTGTGTGCTATAGTCCATGCCTTCCGCCTCGGGCCCGGATGGATCCGTCCTGGAATCCCCTAATATTTGTCCCGGACATCAAATACGGCCTAAGAAACAATTTCCACCGCCCCGAAATGACCATATTATATTTTTTGGCATTTTATAGCCATAAAACTGCAAATCCGCGCGAGTCCCAAATTTTTGTGTGCTATAGTCCATGCCTTCTGCCTTGGGCCTGGATGGATCTGTCCTGGAATCGCCTAATATTTGTCTCGGACATCAAATACGGCCTAAGAAACCATTTCCACAGCCTCGAAATGACCAAATTATATTTTTTGGCATTTTACAGCCATAAAACTGCAAATCCGCGCGAGTCCCAAATTTTTGTGTGATATAGCCCATGCCTTCCGCCTTGGGCCCGGATGGATCTGTCCTGGAATTGCCTAATATTTGTCCCGGACATCAAATACGGCCTAAGAAAAAATTTCCACCGCCTCGAAATGACCAAATTATATTTTTTGGCATTTTATAGCCATAAAACTGCAAATCCGCGCGAGTCCCAAATTTTTGTGTGCTATAGTCCATGCTATCCGCCTTGGGCCCGGATGGATCCATCCTGGAATCGCCTAATATTTGTCCCGGACATCAAATACGGCCTAAGAAACAATTTCCACCGCCTCGAAATGACCAAATTATATTTTTTGGCATTTTATAGCCGTAAAACTGCAAATCCGCGCGAGTCCCAAATTTTTGTGTGCTATAGTCCATGCCTTCCGCCTCGGGCCCGGATGGATCCGTCCTGGAATCCCCTAATATTTGTCCCGGACATCAAATACGGCCTAAGAAACAATTTCCACCGCCCCGAAATGACCATATTATATTTTTTGGCATTTTATAGCCATAAAACTGCAAATCCGCGCGAGTCCCAAATTTTTGTGTGCTATAGTCCATGCCTTCTGCCTTGGGCCTGGATGGATCTGTCCTGGAATCGCCTAATATTTGTCTCGGACATCAAATACGGCCTAAGAAACCATTTCCACAGCCTCGAAATGACCAAATTATATTTTTTGGCATTTTACAGCCATAAAACTGCAAATCCGCGCGAGTCCCAAATTTTTGTGTGATATAGCCCATGCCTTCCGCCTTGGGCCCGGATGGATCTGTCCTGGAATTGCCTAATATTTGTCCCGGACATCAAATACGGCCTAAGAAAAAATTTCCACCGCCCCGAAATGACCAAATTATATTTTTTGACATTTTATAGCCATAAAACTGCAAATGCGCGCGAGTACCAAATTTTTGTGTGTTTTAGCCCATGCCTTCCGCCTTGGGCCCGGATAGATCCGTCATGGAATCGCCTAATATTTATCACGTACATCAAATACGGCCTAAGAAACCATTTCCACCGCCACGAAATGACCAAATTATATTTTTGGCGTTTTATAGCCATAAAACTGCAAATCCGCGCGAGTCCCAAATTTTTGTGTGCTATAGTCCATGCCTTCCGCCTCGGGCCCGGATGGATCCGTCCTGGAATCGCCTAATATTTGTCTCGGACATCAAATACGGCCTAAGAAACAATTTCCACCGCCTTGAAATGACCAAATTATATTTTTTGGCATTTTATAGCCATAAAACTGCAAATCCGCGCGACTCCCAAATTTTTGTGTGCTATAGTCCATGCTATCCGCCTTGGGCCCGGATGGATCCGCCATGGAATCGCCTAATATTTGTCCCGGACATCAAATACGGCCTAAGAAATAATTTCTACCGCCTCGAAATGACCAAATTATATTTTTTGGCATTTTATAGCCATAAAACTGCAAATCCGCGCGACTCCCAAATTTTTGTGTGCTATAGTCCATGCTATCCGCCTTGGGCCCGGATGGATCCGCCATGGAATTGCCTAATATTTGTCCCGGACATCAAATACGACCTAAGAAACCATTGCCACCGCCCCGAAAAGACCAAATTATATTTTTTGGCATTTTATAGCCATAAAACTGCAAATCCGCGCGAGTCCCAAATTTTTGTGTGCTATAGTCCATGCCTTCCGCCTTGGGCCCGAATGGATCCGTCCTGTAATCGCCTAATATTTGTTCCGGACATCAAATACGGCCTAAGAAATAATTTCCACCGCCCCGAAATGACCAAATTATATTTTTTGCCATTTTATAGCCATAAAACTGCAAATCCGCGCGAGTCCCAAATTTTTGTGTGCTATAGTCCATGCTATCCGCCTCGGGCCCGGATGGATCCGTCCTGGAATCCCCTAATATTTGTCCCGGACATCAAATACGGCCTAAGAAACAATTTCCACCGCCCCGAAATGACCATATTATATTTTTTGGCATTTTATAGCCATAAAACTGCAAATCCGCGCGAGTCCCAAATTTTTGTGTGCTATAGTCCATGCCTTCTGCCTTGGGCCTGGATGGATCTGTCCTGGAATCGCCTAATATTTGTCTCGGACATCAAATACGGCCTAAGAAACCATTTCCACAGCCTCGAAATGACCAAATTATATTTTTTGGCATTTTATAGCCATAAAACTGCAAATCCGCGCGAGTCCCAAATTTTTGTGTGCTATAGTCCATGCCTTCCGCCTCGGGCCCGGATGGATCCGTCCTGGAATCCCCTAATATTTGTCCCGGACATCAAATACGGCCTAAGAAACAATTTCCACCGCCCCGAAATGACCATATTATATTTTTTGGCATTTTATAGCCATAAAACTGCAAATCCGCGCGAGTCCCAAATTTTTGTGTGCTATAGTCCATGCCTTCTGCCTTGGGCCTGGATGGATCTGTCCTGGAATCGCCTAATATTTGTCTCGGACATCAAATACGGCCTAAGAAACCATTTCCACAGCCTCGAAATGACCAAATTATATTTTTTGGCATTTTACAGCCATAAAACTGCAAATCCGCGCGAGTCCCAAATTTTTGTGTGATATAGCCCATGCCTTCCGCCTTGGGCCCGGATGGATCTGTCCTGGAATTGCCTAATATTTGTCCCGGACATCAAATACGGCCTAAGAAAAAATTTCCACCGCCCCGAAATGACCAAATTATATTTTTTGACATTTTATAGCCATAAAACTGCAAATGCGCGCGAGTACCAAATTTTTGTGTGTTTTAGCCCATGCCTTCCGCCTTGGGCCCGGATAGATCCGTCATGGAATCGCCTAATATTTATCACGTACATCAAATACGGCCTAAGAAACCATTTCCACCGCCACGAAATGACCAAATTATATTTTTTGGCATTTTATAGCCATAAAACTGCAAATCCGCGCGAGTCCCAAATTTTTGTGTGCTATAGTCCATGCCTTCTGCCTTGGGCCCGGATGGATCTGTCCTGGAATCGCCTAATATTTGTCTCGGACATCAAATACGGCCTAAGAAACCATTTCCACAGCCCCAAAATGACCAAATTATATTTTTTGGCATTTTACAGCCATAAAACTGCAAATCCGCGCGAGTCCCAAATTTTTGTGTGCTATAGCCCATGCCTTCCTCCTTGGGCCCGGATGGATCCGTCGTGGAATCGCCTAATATTTGTACC
Source organism: Nicotiana sylvestris (assembly GCF_000393655.2). NCBI lineage: Eukaryota > Viridiplantae > Streptophyta > Magnoliopsida > Solanales > Solanaceae > Nicotiana > Nicotiana sylvestris. The sequence goes on along the minus strand of NW_027184341.1, from coordinate 43,332 downwards.
GGACATCAAATATGGCCTAAGAAACAATTTCCACCCACTCGAAATGACTACATTATGCCTAAGAAACAATTTCCACCCACTCGAAATGACTACATTATATTTTTTGGCATTTTACAGCCATAAAACTGCAAATCCGCGCGAGTCCCAAATATTTGTGTGCTATAGCCCATGCCTTCCGCCTTGGGCCCCGATGGATCCGTCCTAGAATTGCCTAATATTTGTCCCGGACATCAAATACGACCTAAGAAACCATTGCCACCGCCCCGAAAAGACCAAATTATATTTTTTGGCATTTTATAGCCATAAAACTGCAAATCCGCGCGAGTCCCAAATTTTTGTGTGCTATAGTCCATGCTATCCGCCTTGGGCCCGGATGGATCCATCCTGGAATCGCCTAATATTTGTCCCGGACATCAAATACGGCCTAAGAAACAATTTCCACCGCCTCGAAATGACCAAATTATATTTTTTGGCATTTTATAGCCGTAAAACTGCAAATCCGCGCGAGTCCCAAATTTTTGTGTGCTATAGTCCATGCCTTCCGCCTCGGGCCCGGATGGATCCGTCCTGGAATCCCCTAATATTTGTCCCGGACATCAAATACGGCCTAAGAAACAATTTCCACCGCCCCGAAATGACCATATTATATTTTTTGGCATTTTATAGCCATAAAACTGCAAATCCGCGCGAGTCCCAAATTTTTGTGTGCTATAGTCCATGCCTTCTGCCTTGGGCCTGGATGGATCTGTCCTGGAATCGCCTAATATTTGTCTCGGACATCAAATACGGCCTAAGAAACCATTTCCACAGCCTCGAAATGACCAAATTATATTTTTTGGCATTTTACAGCCATAAAACTGCAAATCCGCGCGAGTCCCAAATTTTTGTGTGATATAGCCCATGCCTTCCGCCTTGGGCCCGGATGGATCTGTCCTGGAATTGCCTAATATTTGTCCCGGACATCAAATACGGCCTAAGAAAAAATTTCCACCGCCTCGAAATGACCAAATTATATTTTTTGGCATTTTATAGCCATAAAACTGCAAATCCGCGCGAGTCCCAAATTTTTGTGTGCTATAGTCCATGCTATCCGCCTTGGGCCCGGATGGATCCATCCTGGAATCGCCTAATATTTGTCCCGGACATCAAATACGGCCTAAGAAACAATTTCCACCGCCTCGAAATGACCAAATTATATTTTTTGGCATTTTATAGCCGTAAAACTGCAAATCCGCGCGAGTCCCAAATTTTTGTGTGCTATAGTCCATGCCTTCCGCCTCGGGCCCGGATGGATCCGTCCTGGAATCCCCTAATATTTGTCCCGGACATCAAATACGGCCTAAGAAACAATTTCCACCGCCCCGAAATGACCATATTATATTTTTTGGCATTTTATAGCCATAAAACTGCAAATCCGCGCGAGTCCCAAATTTTTGTGTGCTATAGTCCATGCCTTCTGCCTTGGGCCTGGATGGATCTGTCCTGGAATCGCCTAATATTTGTCTCGGACATCAAATACGGCCTAAGAAACCATTTCCACAGCCTCGAAATGACCAAATTATATTTTTTGGCATTTTACAGCCATAAAACTGCAAATCCGCGCGAGTCCCAAATTTTTGTGTGATATAGCCCATGCCTTCCGCCTTGGGCCCGGATGGATCTGTCCTGGAATTGCCTAATATTTGTCCCGGACATCAAATACGGCCTAAGAAAAAATTTCCACCGCCCCGAAATGACCAAATTATATTTTTTGACATTTTATAGCCATAAAACTGCAAATGCGCGCGAGTACCAAATTTTTGTGTGTTTTAGCCCATGCCTTCCGCCTTGGGCCCGGATAGATCCGTCATGGAATCGCCTAATATTTATCACGTACATCAAATACGGCCTAAGAAACCATTTCCACCGCCACGAAATGACCAAATTATATTTTTGGCGTTTTATAGCCATAAAACTGCAAATCCGCGCGAGTCCCAAATTTTTGTGTGCTATAGTCCATGCCTTCCGCCTCGGGCCCGGATGGATCCGTCCTGGAATCGCCTAATATTTGTCTCGGACATCAAATACGGCCTAAGAAACAATTTCCACCGCCTTGAAATGACCAAATTATATTTTTTGGCATTTTATAGCCATAAAACTGCAAATCCGCGCGACTCCCAAATTTTTGTGTGCTATAGTCCATGCTATCCGCCTTGGGCCCGGATGGATCCGCCATGGAATCGCCTAATATTTGTCCCGGACATCAAATACGGCCTAAGAAATAATTTCTACCGCCTCGAAATGACCAAATTATATTTTTTGGCATTTTATAGCCATAAAACTGCAAATCCGCGCGACTCCCAAATTTTTGTGTGCTATAGTCCATGCTATCCGCCTTGGGCCCGGATGGATCCGCCATGGAATTGCCTAATATTTGTCCCGGACATCAAATACGACCTAAGAAACCATTGCCACCGCCCCGAAAAGACCAAATTATATTTTTTGGCATTTTATAGCCATAAAACTGCAAATCCGCGCGAGTCCCAAATTTTTGTGTGCTATAGTCCATGCCTTCCGCCTTGGGCCCGAATGGATCCGTCCTGTAATCGCCTAATATTTGTTCCGGACATCAAATACGGCCTAAGAAATAATTTCCACCGCCCCGAAATGACCAAATTATATTTTTTGCCATTTTATAGCCATAAAACTGCAAATCCGCGCGAGTCCCAAATTTTTGTGTGCTATAGTCCATGCTATCCGCCTCGGGCCCGGATGGATCCGTCCTGGAATCCCCTAATATTTGTCCCGGACATCAAATACGGCCTAAGAAACAATTTCCACCGCCCCGAAATGACCATATTATATTTTTTGGCATTTTATAGCCATAAAACTGCAAATCCGCGCGAGTCCCAAATTTTTGTGTGCTATAGTCCATGCCTTCTGCCTTGGGCCTGGATGGATCTGTCCTGGAATCGCCTAATATTTGTCTCGGACATCAAATACGGCCTAAGAAACCATTTCCACAGCCTCGAAATGACCAAATTATATTTTTTGGCATTTTATAGCCATAAAACTGCAAATCCGCGCGAGTCCCAAATTTTTGTGTGCTATAGTCCATGCCTTCCGCCTCGGGCCCGGATGGATCCGTCCTGGAATCCCCTAATATTTGTCCCGGACATCAAATACGGCCTAAGAAACAATTTCCACCGCCCCGAAATGACCATATTATATTTTTTGGCATTTTATAGCCATAAAACTGCAAATCCGCGCGAGTCCCAAATTTTTGTGTGCTATAGTCCATGCCTTCTGCCTTGGGCCTGGATGGATCTGTCCTGGAATCGCCTAATATTTGTCTCGGACATCAAATACGGCCTAAGAAACCATTTCCACAGCCTCGAAATGACCAAATTATATTTTTTGGCATTTTACAGCCATAAAACTGCAAATCCGCGCGAGTCCCAAATATTTGTGTGCTATAGCCCATGCCTTCCGCCTTGGGCCCGGATGGATCCGTCCTGGAATTGCCTAATATTTGTCCCGGACATCAAATACGACCTAAGAAACCATTGCCACCACCCCGAAATGACCAAATTATATTTTTTGGCATTTTATAGCCATAAAACTGCAAATCCGCGCGAGTCCCAAATTTTTGTGTGCTATAGTCCATGCTATCCGCCTTGGGCCCGGATGGATCCATCCTGGAATCGCCTAATATTTGTCCCGGACATCAAATACGGCCTAAGAAACAATTTCCACCGCCTCGAAATGACCAAATTATATTTTTTGGCATTTTATAGCCGTAAAACTGCAAATCCGCGCGAGTCCCAAATTTTTGTGTGCTATAGTCCATGCCTTCCGCCTCGGGCCCGGATGGATCCGTCCTGGAATCCCCTAATATTTGTCCCGGACATCAAATACGGCCTAAGAAATAATTTCCACCGCCCCGAAATGACCAAATTATATTTTTTGGCATTTTATAGCCATAAAACTGCAAATCCGCGCGAGTCCCAAATTTTTGTGTGCTATAGTCCATGCTATCCGCCTCGGGCCCGGATGGATCCGTCCTGGAATCCCCTAATATTTGTCCCGGACATCAAATACGGCCTAAGAAACAATTTCCACCGCCCCGAAATGACCATATTATATTTTTTGGCATTTTATAGCCATAAAACTGCAAATCCGCGCGAGTCCCAAATTTTTGTGTGCTATAGTCCATGCCTTCTGCCTTGGGCCTGGATGGATCTGTCCTGGAATCGCCTAATATTTGTCTCGGACATCAAATACGGCCTAAGAAACCATTTCCACAGCCTCGAAATGACCAAATTATATTTTTTGGCATTTTATAGCCATAAAACTGCAAATCCGCGCGAGTCCCAAATTTTTGTGTGCTATAGTCCATGCCTTCCGCCTCGGGCCCGGATGGATCCGTCCTGGAATCCCCTAATATTTGTCCCGGACATCAAATACGGCCTAAGAAACAATTTCCACCGCCCCGAAATGACCATATTATATTTTTTGGCATTTTATAGCCATAAAACTGCAAATCCGCGCGAGTCCCAAATTTTTGTGTGCTATAGTCCATGCCTTCTGCCTTGGGCCTGGATGGATCTGTCCTGGAATCGCCTAATATTTGTCTCGGACATCAAATACGGCCTAAGAAACCATTTCCACAGCCTCGAAATGACCAAATTATATTTTTTGGCATTTTACAGCCATAAAACTGCAAATCCGCGCGAGTCCCAAATATTTGTGTGCTATAGCCCATGCCTTCCGCCTTGGGCCCGGATGGATCCGTCCTGGAATTGCCTAATATTTGTCCCGGACATCAAATACGACCTAAGAAACCATTGCCACCACCCCGAAATGACCAAATTATATTTTTTGGCATTTTATAGCCATAAAACTGCAAATCCGCGCGAGTCCCAAATTTTTGTGTGCTATAGTCCATGCTATCCGCCTTGGGCCCGGATGGATCCATCCTGGAATCGCCTAATATTTGTCCCGGACATCAAATACGGCCTAAGAAACAATTTCCACCGCCTCGAAATGACCAAATTATATTTTTTGGCATTTTATAGCCGTAAAACTGCAAATCCGCGCGAGTCCCAAATTTTTGTGTGCTATAGTCCATGCCTTCCGCCTCGGGCCCGGATGGATCCGTCCTGGAATCCCCTAATATTTGTCCCGGACATCAAATACGGCCTAAGAAACAATTTCCACCGCCCCGAAATGACCAAATTATATTTTTTGGCATTTTATAGCCATAAAACTGCAAATCCGCGCGAGTCCCAAATTTTTGTGTGCTATAGTCCATGCCTTCCGCCTTGGGCCCGGATGGATCCGTCCTAGAATTGCCTAATATTTGTCCCGGACATCAAATACGGCCTAAGAAACCATTTCCACAGCCCCGAAATGACCAAATTATATTTTTTGGCATTTTACAGCCATAAAACTGCAAATCCGCGCGAGTCCCAAATTTTTGTGTGCTATAGTCCATGCCTTCTGCCTTGGGCCCGGATGGATCTGTCCTGGAATCGCCTAATATTTGTCTCGGACATCAAATACGGCCTAAGAAACCATTTCCACAGCCCCGAAATGACCAAATTATATTTTTTGGCATTTTACAGCCATAAAACTGCAAATCCGCGCGAGTCCCAAATTTTTGTGTGCTATAGTCCATGCCTTCTGCCTTGGGCCCGGATGGATCTGTCCTGGAATCGCCTAATATTTGTCTCGGACATCAAATACGGCCTAAGAAACCATTTCCACAGCCCCGAAATGACCAAATTATATTTTTTGGCATTTTACAGCCATAAAACTGCAAATCCGCGCGAGTCCCAAATTTTTGTGTGCTATAGTCCATGCTATCCGCCTTGGGCCCGGATGGATCCATCCTGGAATCGCCTAATATTTGTCCCGGACATCAAATACGGCCTAAGAAACAATTTCCACCGCCTCGAAATGACCAAATTATATTTTTTGGCATTTTATAGCCATAAAACTGCAAATCCGCGCGAGTCCCAAATTTTTGTGTGCTATAGTCCATGCCTTCCGCCTCGGGCCCGGATGGATCCGTCCTGGAATCCCCTAATATTTGTCCCGGACATCAAATACGGCCTAAGAAACAATTTCCACCGCCCCGAAATGACCAAATTATATTTTTTGGCATTTTATAGCCATAAAACTGCAAATCCGCGCGAGTCCCAAATTTTTGTGTGCTATAGTCCATGCCTTCTGCCTTGGGCCCGGATGGATCTGTCCTGGAATCGCCTAATATTTGTCTCGGACATCAAATACGGCCTAAGAAACCATTTCCACAGCCCCGAAATGACCAAATTATATTTTTTGGCATTTTACAGCCATAAAACTGCAAATCCGCGCGAGTCCCAAATATTTGTGTGCTATAGCCCATGCCTTCCGCCTTGGGCCCGGATGGATCCGTCCTGGAATTGCCTAATATTTGTCCCGGACATCAAATACGACCTAAGAAACCATTGCCACCACCCCGAAATGACCAAATTATATTTTTTGGCATTTTATAGCCATAAAACTGCAAATCCGCGCGAGTCCCAAATTTTTGTGTCCATGCTATCCGCCTTGGGCCCGGATGGATCCATCCTGGAATCGCCTAATATTTGTCCCGAACATCAAATACGGCCTAAGAAACAATTTCCACCGCCTCGAAATGACCAAATTATATTTTTTGGCATTTTATAGCCATAAAACTGCAAATCCGCGCGAGTCCCAAATTTTTGTGTGCTATAGTCCATGCCTTCCGCCTCGGGCCCGGATGGATCCGTCCTGGAATCCCCTAATATTTGTCCCGGACATCAAATACGGCCTAAGAAATAATTTCCACCGCCCCGAAATGACCAAAATATATTTTTTTGGCATTTTATAGCCATAAAACTGCAAATCCGTGCGAGTCCCAAATTTTTGTGTGCTATAGTCCATGCCTTCCGCCTTGGGCCCGGATGGATCTATACTGGAATAGCCTAATATTTGTCCCGGACATCAAATACGACCTAAGAAACCATTGCCACCGCCCCGAAATGACCAAATTATATTTTTTGGCATTTTACAGCCATAAAACTGCAAATCCGCGCGAGTCCCAAATATTTGTGTGCTATAGCCCATGCCTTCCGCCTTTGGCCCGGATGGATCCGTCCTGGAATTGCCTAATATTTGTCCCGGACATCAAATACGACCTAAGAAACCATTGCCACTGCCCCGAAATGGCCAAATTATATTTTTTGGCATTTTATAGCCATAAAACTGCAAATCCGCGCGAGTCCCAAATTTTTGTGTGTTATTGCCCATTACTTCCGCCTTGGGCCCGGATGGATCCGTCCTGGAATTGCCTTATATTTGTCCCGAACATCAAATACGACCTAAGAAACCATTGCCACCGCCCCGAAAAGACCAAATTATATTTTTTGGCATTTTATAGCCATAAAACTGCAAATCCGCGCGAGTCCCAAATTTTTGTGTGCTATAGTCCATGCCTTCCGCCTTGGGCCCAGATGGATCCGTCCTGTAAATGCCTAATATTTGTTCCGGACATCAAATACGGCCTAAGAAATAATTTCCACTGCCCCGAAATGACCAAATTATATTTTTTGCCATTTTATAGCCATAAAACTCCAAATCCGCGCGAGTCCCAAATTTTTGTGCGCTATAGTCCATGCCTTCTGCCTTGGGCCCGGATGGATCTGTCCTGGAATCGCCTAATATTTGTCTCGGACATCAAATACGGCCTAAGAAACCATTTCCACAGCCCCGAAATGACCAAATTATATTTTTTGGCATTTTACAGCCATAAAACTGCAAATCCGCGCGAGTCCCAAATTTTTGTGTGCTATAGTCCATGCCTTCTGCCTTGGGCCCGGATGGATCTGTCCTGGAATCGCCTAATATTTGTCTCGGACATCAAATACGGCCTAAGAAACCATTTCCACAACCCCGAAATGACCAAATTATATTTTTTGGCATTTTATAGCCATAAAACTGCAAATCCGCGCGAGTCCCAAATATTTGTGTGCTATAGCCCATGCCTTCCGCCTTGGGCCCGGATGGATCCGTCCTAGAATTGCCTAATATTTGTCCCGGACATCAAATACGACCTAAGAAACCATTGCCACCGCCCCGAAATGACCAAATTATATTTTTTGGCACTTTATAGCCATAAAACTGCAAATCCGCGCGAGTCCCAAATTTTTGTGTGCTATAGTCCATGCTATCCGCCTTGGGCCCGGATGGATCCATCCTGGAATCGCCTAATATTTGTCCCGGACATCAAATACGGCCTAAGAAACAATTTCCACCGCCTCGAAATGACCAAATTATATTTTTTGGCATTTTATAGCCATAAAACTGCAAATCCGCGCGAGTCCCAAATTTTTGTGTGCTATAGTCCATGCCTTCCGCCTCGGTCCCGGATGGATCCGTCCTGGAATCCCTTAATATTTGTCCCGGACATCAAATACGGCCTAAGAAACAATTTCCACCGCCCCGAAATGACCAAATTATATTTTTTGGCATTTTATAGCCATAAAACTGCAAATCCGCGCGAGTCCCAAATTTTTGTGTGCTATAGTCCATGCCTTCTGCCTTGGGCCCGGATGGATCTGTCCTGGAATCGCCTAATATTTGTCTCGGACATCAAATACGGCCTAAGAAACCATTTCCACAGCCCCGAAATGACCAAATTATATTTTTTGGCATTTTACAGCCATAAAACTGCAAATCCGCGCGAGTCCCAAATATTTGTGTGCTATAGCCCATGCCTTCCGCCTTGGCCACGGATGGATCCGTCGTAGAATCGCCTAATATTTGTCCCGGACATCAAATACGTTATAAGAAACAATTTCCACCCACTCGAAATGACCACATTATATTTTTTGGCATTTTACAGCCATAAAACTGCAAATCCGCGCGAGTCCCAAATTTTTGTGTGCTATAGCCCATGCCTTCCGCCTTGGGCCCGGATGGATCCATCGTGGAATCGCCTAATATTTGTCCCGGACATCAAATACGGCATAAGAAACAATTTCCACCCACTCGAAATGACCACATTATATTTTTTGGCATTTTACAGCCATAAAACTGCAAATCCGCGCGAGTCCCAAATTTTTGTGTGCTATAGCCCATGCCTTCCGCCTTGGGCCCGGATGGATCCGTCGTGGAATCACCTAATATTTGTCCCGGACATCAAATACTGCATAAGAAACAATTTTCACCCACCTGAAATGACCACATTATATTTTTTTGCATTTTACAGCCATAAAACTGCAAATCCGCGCGAGTCCCAAATTTTTGTGTGCTATAGCCCATGCCTTCCGCCTTGGGCCCGGATGGATCCATCGTGGAATCGCCTAATATTTGTCCAGGACATCAAATACGGCCTAAGAAACAATTTTCACCCACTCGAAATGACCACATTATATTTTTTGGCACTTTATAGCCATAAAACTGCAAATCCGCGCGAGTCCCAAATTTTTGTGTGCTATAGTCCATGCTATCCGCCTTGGGCCCGGATGGATCCATCCTGGAATCGCCTAATATTTGTCCCGGACATCAAATACGGCCTAAGAAACAATTTCCACCGCCTCGAAATGACCAAATTATATTTTTTGGCATTTTATAGCCATAAAACTGCAAATCCGCGCGAGTCCCAAATTTTTGTGCGCTATAGTCCATGCCTTCTGCCTTGGGCCCGGATGGATCTGTCCTGGAATCGCCTAATATTTGTCTCGGACATCAAATACGGCCTAAGAAACCATTTCCACAGCCCCGAAATGACCAAATTATATTTTTTGGCATTTTACAGCCATAAAACTGCAAATCCGCGCGAGTCCCAAATTTTTGTGTGCTATAGTCCATGCCTTCTGCCTTGGGCCCGGATGGATCTGTCCTGGAATCGCCTAATATTTGTCTCGGACATCAAATACGGCCTAAGAAACCATTTCCACAGCCCCGAAATGACCAAATTATATTTTTTGGCATTTTACAGCCATAAAACTGCAAATCCGCGCGAGTCCCAAATATTTGTGTGCTATAGCCCATGCCTTCCGCCTTGGGCCCGGATGGATCCGTCCTAGAATTGCCTAATATTTGTCCCGGACATCAAATACGACCTAAGAAACCATTGCCACCGCCCCGAAATGACCAAATTATATTTTTTGGCACTTTATAGCCATAAAACTGCAAATCCGCGCGAGTCCCAAATTTTTGTGTGCTATAGTCCATGCTATCCGCCTTGGGCCCGGATGGATCCATCCTGGAATCGCCTAATATTTGTCCCGGACATCAAATACGGCCTAAGAAACAATTTCCACCGCCTCGAAATGACCAAATTATATTTTTTGGCATTTTATAGCCATAAAACTGCAAATCCGCGCGAGTCCCAAATTTTTGTGTGCTATAGTCCATGCCTTCCGCCTCGGTCCCGGATGGATCCGTCCTGGAATCCCTTAATATTTGTCCCGGACATCAAATACGGCCTAAGAAACAATTTCCACCGCCCCGAAATGACCAAATTATATTTTTTGGCATTTTATAGCCATAAAACTGCAAATCCGCGCGAGTCCCAAATTTTTGTGTGCTATAGTCCATGCCTTCTGCCTTGGGCCCGGATGGATTTGTCCTGGAATCGCCTAATATTTGTCTCGGACATCAAATACGGCCTAAGAAACCATTTCCACAGCCCCGAAATGACCAAATTATATTTTTTGGCATTTTACAGCCATAAAACTGCAAATCCGCGCGAGTCCCAAATTTTTGTGTGCTATAGTCCATGCCTTCTGCCTTGGGCCCGGATGGATCTGTCCTGGAATCGCCTAATATTTGTCTCGGACATCAAATACGGCCTAAGAAACCATTTCCACAGCCCCGAAATGACCAAATTATATTTTTTGGCATTTTACAGCCATAAAACTGCAAATCCGCGCGAGTCCCAAATATTTGTGTGCTATAGCCCATGCCTTCCGCCTTGGCCACGGATGGATCCGTCGTAGAATCGCCTAATATTTGTCCCGGACATCAAATACGTTATAAGAAACAATTTCCACCCACTCGAAATGACCACATTATATTTTTTGGCATTTTACAGCCATAAAACTGCAAATCCGCGCGAGTCCCAAATTTTTGTGTGCTATAGCCCATGCCTTCCGCCTTGGGCCCGGATGGATCCATCGTGGAATCGCCTAATATTTGTCCCGGACATCAAATACGGCATAAGAAACAATTTCCACCCACTCGAAATGACCACATTATATTTTTTGGCATTTTACAGCCATAAAACTGCAAATCCGCGCGAGTCCCAAATTTTTGTGTGCTATAGCCCATGCCTTCCGCCTTGGGCCCGGATGGATCCGTCGTGGAATCACCTAATATTTGTCCCGGACATCAAATACTGCATAAGAAACAATTTCCACCCACTCGAAATGACCACATTATATTTTTTTGCATTTTACAGCCATAAAACTGCAAATCCGCGCGAGTCCCAAATTTTTGTGTGCTATAGCCCATGCCTTCCGCCTTGGGCCCGGATGGATCCATCGTGGAATCGCCTAATATTTGTCCCGGACATCAAATACGACCTAAGAAACCATTGCCACCGCCCCGAAATGACCAAATTATATTTTTTGGCACTTTATAGCCATAAAACTGCAAATCCGCGCGAGTCCCAAATTTTTGTGTGCTATAGTCCATGCTATCCGCCTTGGGCCCGGATGGATCCATCCTGGAATCGCCTAATATTTGTCCCGGACATCAAATACGGCCTAAGAAACAATTTCCACCGCCTCGAAATGACCAAATTATATTTTTTGGCATTTTATAGCCATAAAACTGCAAATCCGCGCGAGTCCCAAATTTTTGTGCGCTATAGTCCATGCCTTCTGCCTTGGGCCCGGATGGATCTGTCCTGGAATCGCCTAATATTTGTCTCGGACATCAAATACGGCCTAAGAAACCATTTCCACAGCCCCGAAATGACCAAATTATATTTTTTGGCATTTTACAGCCATAAAACTGCAAATCCGCGCGAGTCCCAAATTTTTGTGTGCTATAGTCCATGCCTTCTGCCTTGGGCCCGGATGGATCTGTCCTGGAATCGCCTAATATTTGTCTCGGACATCAAATACGGCCTAAGAAACCATTTCCACAGCCCCGAAATGACCAAATTATATTTTTTGGCATTTTACAGCCATAAAACTGCAAATCCGCGCGAGTCCCAAATATTTGTGTGCTATAGCCCATGCCTTCCGCCTTGGGCCCGGATGGATCCGTCCTAGAATTGCCTAATATTTGTCCCGGACATCAAATACGACCTAAGAAACCATTGCCACCGCCCCGAAATGACCAAATTATATTTTTTGGCACTTTATAGCCATAAAACTGCAAATCCGCGCGAGTCCCAAATTTTTGTGTGCTATAGTCCATGCTATCCGCCTTGGGCCCGGATGGATCCATCCTGGAATCGCCTAATATTTGTCCCGGACATCAAATACGGCCTAAGAAACAATTTCCACCGCCTCGAAATGACCAAATTATATTTTTTGGCATTTTATAGCCATAAAACTGCAAATCCGCGCGAGTCCCAAATTTTTGTGTGCTATAGTCCATGCCTTCCGCCTCGGTCCCGGATGGATCCGTCCTGGAATCCCTTAATATTTGTCCCGGACATCAAATACGGCCTAAGAAACAATTTCCACCGCCCCGAAATGACCAAATTATATTTTTTGGCATTTTATAGCCATAAAACTGCAAATCCGCGCGAGTCCCAAATTTTTGTGTGCTATAGTCCATGCCTTCTGCCTTGGGCCCGGATGGATCTGTCCTGGAATCGCCTAATATTTGTCTCGGACATCAAATACGGCCTAAGAAACCATTTCCACAGCCCCGAAATGACCAAATTATATTTTTTGGCATTTTACAGCCATAAAACTGCAAATCCGCGCGAGTCCCAAATATTTGTGTGCTATAGCCCATGCCTTCCGCCTTGGCCCCGGATGGATCCGTCGTAGAATCGCCTAATATTTGTCCCGGACATCAAATACGTTATAAGAAACAATTTCCACCCACTCGAAATGACCACATTATATTTTTTGGCATTTTACAGCCATAAAACTGCAAATCCGCGCGAGTCCCAAATTTTTGTGTGCTATAGCCCATGCCTTCCGCCTTGGGCCCGGATGGATCCATCGTGGAATCGCCTAATATTTGTCCCGGACATCAAATACGGCATAAGAAACAATTTCCACCCACTCGAAATGACCACATTATATTTTTTGGCATTTTACAGCCATAAAACTGCAAATCCGCGCGAGTCCCAAATTTTTGTGTGCTATAGCCCATGCCTTCCGCCTTGGGCCCGGATGGATCCGTCGTGGAATCACCTAATATTTGTCCCGGACATCAAATACTGCATAAGAAACAATTTCCACCCACTCGAAATGACCACATTATATTTTTTTGCATTTTACAGCCATAAAACTGCAAATCCGCGCGAGTCCCAAATTTTTGTGTGCTATAGCCCATGCCTTCCGCCTTGGGACCGGATGGATCCATCATGGAATCGCCTAATATTTGTCCCGGACATCAAATACGGCATAAGAAACAATTTCCACCCACTCGAAATGACCACATAATATTTTTTGGCATTTTACAGCCATAAAACTGCAAATCCGCGCGAGTCCCAAATTTTTGTGTGCTATAGCCCATGCCTTCCGCCTTGGCCCCGGATGGATCCGTCGTGGAATCGCCTAATATTTGTCCCGGACATCAAATACGACATAAGAAACAATTTTCACCCACTCGAAATGACCACAATATATTTTTTGGCATTTTACAGCCATAAAACTGCAAATCCGCGCGAGTCCCATTTTTTTGTGTGCTATAGCCCATGCCTTCCGCCTTGGGCCCGGATGAATCCGTCGTGAAATCGCCTAATATTTGTCCCGGACATCAAATACGGCATAAGAAACAATTTCCACCCACTCGAAATGACCACATTATATTTTTTGGCATTTTACAGCCATAAAACTGCAAATCCGCGCGAGTCCCAAATTTTTGTGTGCTATAGCCCATGCCTTCCGCCTTGGGCCGGATGGATCCGTCGTGGAATCGCCTAATATTTGTCCCGGACATCAAATACGGCATAAGAAACAATTTCCACCCACTCGAAATGACCACATTATATTTTTTGGCATTTTACAGCCATAAAACTGCAAATCCGCGCGAGTCCCAAATTTTTGTGTGCTATAGCCCATGCCTTCCGCCTTGGGCCCGGATGGATCCGTCGTGGAATCGCCTAATATTTGTCCCGGACATCAAATACGGCCTAAGAAACAATTTCCACCCACTCGAAATGACCACATTATATTTTTTGGCATTTTACAGCCATAAAACTGCAAATCCGCGCGAGTCCCAAATTTTTGTGTGCTATAGTCCATGCCTTCCGCCTCGGTCCCGGATGGATCCGTCCTGGAATCCCTTAATATTTGTCCCGGACATCAAATACGGCCTAAGAAACAATTTCCACCGCCCCGAAATGACCAAATTATATTTTTTGGCATTTTATAGCCATAAAACTGCAAATCCGCGCGAGTCCCAAATTTTTGTGTGCTATAGTCCATGCCTTCTGCCTTGGGCCCGGATGGATCTGTCCTGGAATCGCCTAATATTTGTCTCGGACATCAAATACGGCCTAAGAAACCATTTCCACAGCCCCGAAATGACCAAATTATATTTTTTGGCATTTTACAGCCATAAAACTGCAAATCCGCGCGAGTCCCAAATATTTGTGTGCTATAGCCCATGCCTTCCGCCTTGGCCCCGGATGGATCCGTCGTAGAATCGCCTAATATTTGTCCCGGACATCAAATACGTTATAAGAAACAATTTCCACCCACTCGAAATGACCACATTATATTTTTTGGCATTTTACAGCCATAAAACTGCAAATCCGCGCGAGTCCCAAATTTTTGTGTGCTATAGCCCATGCCTTCCGCCTTGGGCCCGGATGGATCCATCGTGGAATCGCCTAATATTTGTCCCGGACATCAAATACGGCATAAGAAACAATTTCCACCCACTCGAAATGACCACATTATATTTTTTGGCATTTTACAGCCATAAAACTGCAAATCCGCGCGAGTCCCAAATTTTTGTGTGCTATAGCCCATGCCTTCCGCCTTGGGCCCGGATGGATCCGTCGTGGAATCACCTAATATTTGTCCCGGACATCAAATACTGCATAAGAAACAATTTCCACCCACTCGAAATGACCACATTATATTTTTTTGCATTTTACAGCCATAAAACTGCAAATCCGCGCGAGTCCCAAATTTTTGTGTGCTATAGCCCATGCCTTCCGCCTTGGGACCGGATGGATCCATCATGGAATCGCCTAATATTTGTCCCGGACATCAAATACGGCATAAGAAACAATTTCCACCCACTCGAAATGACCACATAATATTTTTTGGCATTTTACAGCCATAAAACTGCAAATCCGCGCGAGTCCCAAATTTTTGTGTGCTATAGCCCATGCCTTCCGCCTTGGCCCCGGATGGATCCGTCGTGGAATCGCCTAATATTTGTCCCGGACATCAAATACGACATAAGAAACAATTTTCACCCACTCGAAATGACCACAATATATTTTTTGGCATTTTACAGCCATAAAACTGCAAATCCGCGCGAGTCCCATTTTTTTGTGTGCTATAGCCCATGCCTTCCGCCTTGGGCCCGGATGAATCCGTCGTGAAATCGCCTAATATTTGTCCCGGACATCAAATACGGCATAAGAAACAATTTCCACCCACTCGAAATGACCACATTATATTTTTTGGCATTTTACAGCCATAAAACTGCAAATCCGCGCGAGTCCCAAATTTTTGTGTGCTATAGCCCATGCCTTCCGCCTTGGGCCGGGGATGGATCCGTCGTGGAATCGCCTAATATTTGTCCCGGACATCAAATACGGCATAAGAAACAATTTCCACCCACTCGAAATGACCACATTATATTTTTTTGCATTTTACAGCCATAAAACTGCAAATCCGCGCGAGTCCCAAATTTTTGTGTGCTATAGCCCATGCCTTCCGCCTTGGGCCCGGATGGATCCATCATGGAATCGCCTAATATTTGTCCCGGACATCAAATACGGAATAAGAAACAATTTCCACCCGCTCGAAATGACCACATAATATTTTTTGGCATTTTACAGCCATAAAACTGCAAATCCGCGCGAGTCCCAAATTTTTGTGTGCTATAGCCCATGCCTTCCGCCTTGGCCCCGGATGGATCCGTCGTGGAATCGCCTAATATTTGTCCCGGACATCAAATACGACATAAGAAACAATTTTCACCCACTCGAAATGACCACAATATATTTTTTGGCATTTTACAGCCATAAAACTGCAAATCCGCGCGAGTCCCATTTTTTTGTGTGCTATAGCCCATGCCTTCCGCCTTGGGCCCGGATGAATCCGTCGTGAAATCGCCTAATATTTGTCCCGGACATCAAATACGGCATAAGAAACAATTTCCACCCACTCGAAATGACCACATTATATTTTTTGGCATTTTACAGCCATAAAACTGCAAATCCGCGCGAGTCCCAAATTTTTGTGTGCTATAGCCCATGCCTTCCGCCTTGGGCCCGGATGGATCCATCGTGGAATCGCCTAATATTTGTCCCGGACATCAAATACGGCATAAGAAACAATTTCCACCCACTCGAAATGACCACATTATATTTTTTGGCATTTTACAGCCATAAAACTGCAAATCCGCGCGAGTCCCAAATTTTTGTGTGCTATAGCCCATGCCTTCCGCCTTGGGCCCGGATGGATCCGTCGTGGAATCACCTAATATTTGTCCCGGACATCAAATACGGCATAAGAAACAATTTCCACCCACTCGAAATGACCACATTATATTTTTTGGCATTTTACAGCCATAAAACTGCAAATCCGCGCGAGTCCCAAATTTTTGTGTGCTATAGCCCATGCCTTCCGCCTTGGGCCCGGATAGATCCGTCGTGGAATCGCCTAATATTTGTCCCGGACATCAAATACGGCATAAGAAACAATTTCCACCCACTCGAAATGACCACATTATATTTTTTGGCATTTTACAGCCATAAAACTGCAAATCCGCGCGAGTCCCAAATTTTTGTGTGCTATAGCCCATGCCTTCCGCCTTGGGCCCGGATGGATCCATCGTGGAATTGCCTAATATTTGTCCCGGACATCAAATACGGCATAAGAAACAATTTCCACCCACTCGAAATGACCACATTATATTTTTTGGCATTTTACAGCCATAAAATTGCAAATCCGCGCGACTCCCAAATTTTTGTGTGCTATAGCCCATGCCTTCCACCTTGGCCCCGGATGGATCCGTCGTGGAATCGCCTAATATTTGTCCCGGACATCAAATACGACATAAGAAACAATTTCCACCCACTCGAAATGACCACATTATATTTTTTGGCATTTTAAAGCCATAAAACTGCAAATCCGCGCGACTCCCAATTTTTTGTGTGTTATAGCCCATGCCTTCCGCCTTGGGCCCGGATGGATCCATCGTGGAATCGCCTAATATTTGTCCCGGACATCAAATATGGCATAAGAAACAATTTCCACCCACTCGAAATGACCACATTATATTTTTTGGCATTTTACAGCCATAAAACTGCAAATCCGCGCGAGTCCCAAATTTTTGTGTGCTATAGCCCATGCCTTCCGCCTTGGGCCCGGATGGATCCGTCGTGGAATCACCTAATATTTGTCCCGGACATCAAATACGGCATAAGAAACAATTTCCACCCACTCGAAATGACCACATTATATTTTTTGGCATTTTACAGCCATAAAACTGCAAATCCGCGCGAGTCCCAAATTTTTGTGTGCTATAGCCCATGCCTTCCGCCTTGGGCCCGGATGGATCCATCGTGGAATCGCCTAATATTTGTCCCGGACATCAAATACGGCATAAGAAACAATTTCAATCCACTCGAAATGACCGCATTATATTTTTTGGCATTTTACAGCCATAAAACTGCAAATCCGCGCGAGTCCCAAATTTTTGTGTGCTATAGCCCATGCCTTCCGCCTTGGGCCCGGATAGATCCGTCGTGGAATCGCCTAATATTTGTCCCGGACATCAAATACGGCATAAGAAACAATTTCCACCCACTCGAAATGACCACATTATATTTTTTGGCATTTTACAGCCATAAAACTTGCAAATCCGCGCGACTCCCAAATTTTTGTGTGCTATAGCCCATGCCTTCCACCTTGGCCCCGGATGGATCCGTCGTGGAATCGCCTAATATTTGTCCCGGACATCAAATACGACATAAGAAACAATTTCCACCCACTCGAAATGACCACATTATATTTTTTGGCATTTTAAAGCCATAAAACTGCAAATCCGCGCGACTCCCAATTTTTTGTGTGTTATAGCCCATGCCTTCCGCCTTGGGCCCGGATGGATCCATCGTGGAATCGCCTAATATTTGTCCCGGACATCAAATATGGCATAAGAAACAATTTCCACCCACTCGAAATGACCACATTATATTTTTTGGCATTTTACAGCCATAAAACTGCAAATCCGCGCGAGTCCCAAATTTTTGTGTGCTATAGCCCATGCCTTCCGCCTTGGGCCCGGATGGATCCGTCGTGGAATCACCTAATATTTGTCCCGGACATCAAATACGGCATAAGAAACAATTTCCACCCACTCGAAATGACCACATTATATTTTTTGGCATTTTACAGCCATAAAACTGCAAATCCGCGCGAGTCCCAAATTTTTGTGTGCTATAGCCCATGCCTTCCGCCTTGGGCCCGGATGGATCCATCGTGGAATCGCCTAATATTTGTCCCGGACATCAAATACGGCATAAGAAACAATTTCAATCCACTCGAAATGACCGCATTATATTTTTTGGCATTTTACAGCCATAAAACTGCAAATCCGCGCGAGTCCCAAATTTTTGTGTGCTATAGCCCATGCCTTCCGCCTTGGGCCCGGATAGATCCGTCGTGGAATCGCCTAATATTTGTCCCGGACATCAAATACGGCATAAGAAACAATTTCCACCCACTCGAAATGACCACATTATATTTTTTGGCATTTAACAGCCATAAAACTGCAAATCCGCGCGAGTCCCAAATTTTTGTGTGCTATAGCCCATGCCTTCCGCCTTGGGCCCGGATGGATCCGTCGTGGAATCGCCTAATATTTGTCCCGGACATCAAATACGGCATAAGAAACAATTTTCACCCACTCGAAATGACCACATTATATTTTTTGGCATTTTACAGCCATAAAACTGCAAATCCGCGCGAGTCCCAAATTTTTGTGTGCTATAGCCCATGCCTTCCGCCTTGGGCCCGGATGGATCCGTCGTGGAATCGCCTAATATTTGTCCCGGACATCAAATACGACATAAGAAACAATTTCCACCCACTCGAAATGACCACATTATATTTTTTTGCATTTTACAGCCATAAAACTGCAAATCCGCGCGAGTCCCATTTTTTTGTGTGCTATAGCCCATGCCTTCCGCCTTGGGCCCGGATGAATCCGTCGTGAAATCGCCTAATATTTGTCCCGGACATCAAATACGGCATAAGAAACAATTTCCACCCACTCGAAATGACCACATTATATTTTTTGGCATTTTACAGCCATAAAACTGCAAATCCGCGCGAGTCCCAAATTTTTGTGTGCTATAGCCCATGCCTTCCGCCTTGGGCCCGGATGGATCCATCGTGGAATCGCCTAATATTTGTCCCGGACATCAAATACGGCATAAGAAACAATTTCAATCCACTCGAAATGACCGCATTATATTTTTTGGCATTTTACAGCCATAAAACTGCAAATCCGCGCGAGTCCCAAATTTTTGTGTGCTATAGCCCATGCCTTCCGCCTTGGGCCCGGATAGATCCGTCGTGGAATCACCTAATATTTGTCCCGGACATCAAATACGGCATAAGAAACAATTTCCACCCACTCGAAATGACCACATTATATTTTTTGGCATTTTACAGCCATAAAACTGCAAATCCGCGCGAGTCCCAAATTTTTGTGTGCTATAGCCCATGCCTTCCGCCTTGGGCCCGGATAGATCCGTCGTGGAATCGCCTAATATTTGTCCCGGACATCAAATACGGCATAAGAAACAATTTCCACCCACTCGAAATGACCACATTATATTTTTTGGCATTTTACAGCCATAAAACTGCAAATCCGCGCGAGTCCCAAATTTTTGTGTGCTATAGCCCATGCCTTCCGCCTTGGGCCCGGATGGATCCATCGTGGAATTGCCTAATATTTGTCCCGGACATCAAATACGGCATAAGAAACAATTTCCACCCACTCGAAATGACCACATTATATTTTTTGGCATTTTACAGCCATAAAACTGCAAATCCGCGCGACTCCCAAATTTTTGTGTGCTATAGCCCATGCCTTCCACCTTGGCCCCGGATGGATCCGTCGTGGAATCGCCTAATATTTGTCCCGGACATCAAATACGACATAAGAAACAATTTCCACCCACTCGAAATGACCACATTATATTTTTTGGCATTTTAAAGCCATAAAACTGCAAATCCGCGCGACTCCCAATTTTTTGTGTGTTATAGCCCATGCCTTCCGCCTTGGGCCCGGATGGATCCATCGTGGAATCGCCTAATATTTGTCCCGGACATCAAATATGGCATAAGAAACAATTTCCACCCACTCGAAATGACCACATTATATTTTTTGGCATTTTACAGCCATAAAACTGCAAATCCGCGCGACTCCCAAATTTTTGTGTGCTATAGCCCATGCCTTCCGCCTTGGGCCCGGATGGATCCGTCGTGGAATCACCTAATATTTGTCCCGGACATCAAATACGGCATAAGAAACAATTTCCACCCACTCGAAATGACCACATTATATTTTTTGGCATTTTACAGCCATAAAACTGCAAATCCGCGCGAGTCCCAAATTTTTGTGTGCTATAGCCCATGCCTTCCGCCTTGGGCCCGGATGGAATCCGTCGTGAAATCGCCTAATATTTGTCCCGGACATCAAATACGGCATAAGAAACAATTTCCACCCACTCGAAATGACCACATTATATTTTTTGGCATTTTACAGCCATAAAACTGCAAATCCGCGCGAGTCCCAAATTTTTGTGTGCTATAGCCCATGCCTTCCGCCTTGGGCCCGGATGGATCCATCGTGGAATCGCCTAATATTTGTCCCGGACATCAAATACGGCATAAGAAACAATTTCAATCCACTCGAAATGACCGCATTATATTTTTTGGCATTTTACAGCCATAAAACTGCAAATCCGCGCGAGTCCCAAATTTTTGTGTGCTATAGCCCATGCCTTCCGCCTTGGGCCCGGATAGATCCGTCGTGGAATCACCTAATATTTGTCCCGGACATCAAATACGGCATAAGAAACAATTTCCACCCACTCGAAATGACCACATTATATTTTTTGGCATTTTACAGCCATAAAACTGCAAATCCGCGCGAGTCCCAAATTTTTGTGTGCTATAGCCCATGCCTTCCGCCTTGGGCCCGGATAGATCCGTCGTGGAATCGCCTAATATTTGTCCCGGACATCAAATACGGCATAAGAAACAATTTCCACCCACTCGAAATGACCACATTATATTTTTTGGCATTTTACAGCCATAAAACTGCAAATCCGCGCGAGTCCCAAATTTTTGTGTGCTATAGCCCATGCCTTCCGCCTTGGGCCCGGATGGATCCATCGTGGAATTGCCTAATATTTGTCCCGGACATCAAATACGGCATAAGAAACAATTTCCACCCACTCGAAATGACCACATTATATTTTTTGGCATTTTACAGCCATAAAACTGCAAATCCGCGCGACTCCCAAATTTTTGTGTGCTATAGCCCATGCCTTCCACCTTGGCCCCGGATGGATCCGTCGTGGAATCGCCTAATATTTGTCCCGGACATCAAATACGACATAAGAAACAATTTCCACCCACTCGAAATGACCACATTATATTTTTTGGCATTTTAAAGCCATAAAACTGCAAATCCGCGCGACTCCCAATTTTTTGTGTGTTATAGCCCATGCCTACCGCCTTGGGCCCGGATGGATCCATCGTGGAATCGCCTAATATTTGTCCCGGACATCAAATATGGCATAAGAAACAATTTCCACCCACTCGAAATGACCACATTATATTTTTTGGCATTTTACAGCCATAAAACTGCAAATCCGCGCGAGTCCCAAATTTTTGTGTGCTATAGCCCATGCCTTCCGCCTTGGGCCCGGATGGATCCGTCGTGGAATCACCTAATATTTGTCCCGGACATCAAATACGGCATAAGAAACAATTTCCACCCACTCGAAATGACCACATTATATTTTTTGGCATTTTACAGCCATAAAACTGCAAATCCGCGCGAGTCCCAAATTTTTGTGTGCTATAGCCCATGCCTTCCGCCTTGGGCCCGGATGGATCCGTCGTGGAATCGCCTAATATTTGTCCCGGACATCAAATACGGCATAAGAAACAATTTCCACCCACTCGAAATGACCACATTATATTTTTTGGCATTTTACAGCCATAAAACTACAAATCCGCGCGAGTCCCAAATTTTTGTGTGCTATAGCCCATGCCTTCCGCCTTGGGCCGGATGGATCCATCGTGGAATCGCCTAATATTTGTCTCGAACATCAAATACGGCATAAGAAACAATTTCCACCCACTCGAAATGACCACATTATATTTTTTGGCATTTTACAGCCATAAAACTGCAAATCCGCGCGAGTCCCAAATTTTTGTGTACTATAGCCCATGCCTTCCGCCTTGGGCCCGGATGGATCCGTCATGGAATCGCCTAATCTTTGTCCCGGACATCAAATACGGCATAAGAAACAATTTCCACCCACCTGAAATGACCACATTATATTTTTTGGCATTTTACAGCCATAAAACTGCAAATCCGCGCGAGTCCCAAATTGTGTGCGCGCATGCCTTCCGCCTTGGGCCCGGATGGATCCGTCGTGGAATCGCCTAATATTTGTCCCGGACATCAAATACGGCATAAGAAACAATTTCCACCCACCTGAAATGACCACATTATATTTTTTGGCATTTTACAGCCATAAAACTGCAAATCCGCGCGAGTCCCAAATTGTGTGCGCCCATGCCTTCCGCTTTGGGCCGGATGGATCCGTCGTGGAATCGCCTAATATTTGTCCTGGACATCAAATACGGCATAAGAAACAATTTTGACCCACTCGAAATGACCACATTATATTTTTTGGCATTTTACAGCCATAAAACAGCAAATCCGCGCGAGTCCCAAATTTTTGTGCGCTATAGCCCATGCCTTCCGCCTTGGGCCGGATGGATCCGTCGTGGAATCGCCTAATCTTTGTCCCGGACATCAAATACGGCATAAGAAACAATTTCCACCCACTCGAAATGACCACATTATATTTTTTGGCATTTTACAGCCATAAAACTGCAAATCCGCGCGAGTCCCAAATTTTTGTGTGCTATAGCCCATGCCTTCCGCCTTGGGCCCGGATGGATCCATCGTGGAATCGCCTAATATTTGTCCCGGACATCAAATACGGCATAAGAAACAATTTCCACCCACTCGAAATGACCACATTATATTTTTTGGCATTTTACAGCCATAAAACTGCAAATCCGCGTGAGTCCCAAATTTTTGTGTGCTATAGCCCCATGCCTTCCGCCTTGGGCCCGGATGGATCCGTCATGGAATCGCCTAATCTTTGTCCCGGACATCAAATACGGCATAAGAAACAATTTCCACCCACTCGAAATGACCACATTATATTTTTTGGCATTTTACAGCCATAAAACTGCAAATCCGCGCGAGTCCCAAATTTTTGTGTACTATAGCCCATGCCTTCCGCCTTGGGCCCGGATGGATCCGTCATGGAATCGCCTAATCTTTGTCCCGGACATCAAATACGGCATAAGAAACAATTTCCACCCACCTGAAATGACCACATTATATTTTTTGGCATTTTACAGCCATAAAACTGCAAATCCGCGCGAGTCCCAAATTGTGTGCGCCCATGCCTTCCGCTTTGGGCCGGATGGATCCATCGTGGAATCGCCTAATATTTGTCCCGGACATCAAATACGGCATAAGAAACAATTTCCACCCACCTGAAATGACCACATTATATTTTTTGGCATTTTACAGCCATAAAACTGCAAATCCGCGCGAGTCCCAAATTGTGTGCGCCCATGACTTCCGCTTTGGGCCGGATGGATCCGTCGTGGAATCGCCTAATATTTGTCCCGGACATCAAATACGGCATAAGAAACAATTTCCACCCACCTGAAATGACCACATTATATTTTTTGGCATTTTACAGCCATAAAACTGCAAATCCGCGCGAGTCCCAAATTTTTGTGTGCTATAGCCCATGCCTTCCGTCTTGGGCCCGGATGGATCCGTCATTGAATCACCTAATCTTTGTCCCGGACATCAAATACGGCATAAGAAACAATTTCCACCCACTCGAAATGACCACATTATATTTTTTGGCATTTTACAGCCATAAAACTGCAAATCCGTGCGAGTCCCAAATTTTTGTGTACTATAGCCCATGCCTTCCACCTTGGGCCCGGATGGATCCGTCATGGAATCGCCTAATCTTTGTCCCGGACATCAAATACGGCATAAGAAACAATTTCCACCCACCTGAAATGACCACATTATATTTTTTGGCATTTTACAGCCATAAAACTGCAAATCCGCGCGAGTCCCAAATTGTGTGCGCGCATGCCTTCCGCCTTGGGCCCGGATGGATCCGTCGTGGAATCGCCTAATATTTGTCCCGGACATCAAATACGGCATAAGAAACAATTTCCACCCACCTGAAATGACCACATTATATTTTTTGGCATTTTACAGCCATAAAACTGCAAATCCGCGCGAGTCCCAAATTGTGTGCGCCCATGCCTTCCGCTTTGGGCCGGATGGATCCGTCGTGGAATCGCCTAATATTTGTCCTGGACATCAAATACGGCATAAGAAACAATTTTGACCCACTCGAAATGACCACATTATATTTTTTGGCATTTTACAGCCATAAAACAGCAAATCCGCGCGAGTCCCAAATTTTTGTGCGCTATAGCCCATGCCTTCCGCCTTGGGCCGGATGGATCCGTCGTGGAATCGCCTAATCTTTGTCCCGGACATCAAATACGGCATAAGAAACAATTTCCACCCACTCGAAATGACCACATTATATTTTTTGGCATTTTACAGCCATAAAACTGCAAATCCGCGCGAGTCCCAAATTTTTGTGTGCGCACATGCCTTCCGCTTTGGGCCCGGATGGATCCATCGTGGAATCGCCTAATATTTGTCCCGGACATCAAATACGGCATAAGAAACAATTTCCACCCACCTGAAATGACCACATTATATTTTTTGGCATTTTACAGCCATAAAACTGCAAATCCGCGCGAGTCCCAAATTGTGTGCGCCCATGCCTTCCGCTTTGGGCCGGATGGATCCATCGTGGAATCGCCTAATATTTGTCCCGGACATCAAATACGGCATAAGAAACAATTTCCACCCACCTGAAATGACCACATTATATTTTTTGGCATTTTACAGCCATAAAACTGCAAATCCGCGCGAGTCCCAAATTGTGTGCGCCCATGACTTCCGCTTTGGGCCGGATGGATCCGTCGTGGAATCGCCTAATATTTGTCCCGGACATCAAATACGGCATAAGAAACAATTTCCACCCACCTGAAATGACCACATTATATTTTTTGGCATTTTACAGCCATAAAACTGCAAATCCGCGCGAGTCCCAAATTTTTGTGTGCTATAGCCCATGCCTTCCGTCTTGGGCCCGGATGGATCCGTCATTGAATCACCTAATCTTTGTCCCGGACATCAAATACGGCATAAGAAACAATTTCCACCCACTCGAAATGACCACATTATATTTTTTGGCATTTTACAGCCATAAAACTGCAAATCCGTGCGAGTCCCAAATTTTTGTGTACTATAGCCCATGCCTTCCACCTTGGGCCCGGATGGATCCGTCATGGAATCGCCTAATCTTTGTCCCGGACATCAAATACGGCATAAGAAACAATTTCCACCCACCTGAAATGACCACATTATATTTTTTGGCATTTTACAGCCATAAAACTGCAAATCCGCGCGAGTCCCAAATTGTGTGCGCGCATGCCTTCCGCCTTGGGCCCGGATGGATCCGTCGTGGAATCGCCTAATATTTGTCCCGGACATCAAATACGGCATAAGAAACAATTTCCACCCACCTGAAATGACCACATTATATTTTTTGGCATTTTACAGCCATAAAACTGCAAATCCGCGCGAGTCCCAAATTGTGTGCGCCCATGCCTTCCGCTTTGGGCCGGATGGATCCGTCGTGGAATCGCCTAATATTTGTCCTGGACATCAAATACGGCATAAGAAACAATTTTGACCCACTCGAAATGACCACATTATATTTTTTGGCATTTTACAGCCATAAAACAGCAAATCCGCGCGAGTCCCAAATTTTTGTGCGCTATAGCCCATGCCTTCCGCCTTGGGCCGGATGGATCCGTCGTGGAATCGCCTAATCTTTGTCCCGGACATCAAATACGGCATAAGAAACAATTTCCACCCACTCGAAATGACCACATTATATTTTTTGGCATTTTACAGCCATAAAACTGCAAATCCGCGCGAGTCCCAAATTTTTGTGTGCGCACATGCCTTCCGCTTTGGGCCCGGATGGATCCATCGTGGAATCGCCTAATATTTGTCCCGGACATCAAATACGGCATAAGAAACAATTTCCACCCACCTGAAATGACCACATTATATTTTTTGGCATTTTACAGCCATAAAACTGCAAATCCGCGCGAGTCCCAAATTGTGTGCGCCCATGCCTTCCGCTTTGGGCCGGATGGATCCATCGTGGAATCGCCTAATATTTGTCCCGGACATCAAATACGGCATAAGAAACAATTTCCACCCACCTGAAATGACCACATTATATTTTTTGGCATTTTACAGCCATAAAACTGCAAATCCGCGCGAGTCCCAAATTGTGTGCGCCCATGACTTCCGCTTTGGGCCGGATGGATCCGTCGTGGAATCGCCTAATATTTGTCCCGGACATCAAATACGGCATAAGAAACAATTTCCACCCACCTGAAATGACCACATTATATTTTTTGGCATTTTACAGCCATAAAACTGCAAATCCGCGCGAGTCCCAAATTTTTGTGTGCTATAGCCCATGCCTTCCGTCTTGGGCCCGGATGGATCCGTCATTGAATCACCTAATCTTTGTCCCGGACATCAAATACGGCATAAGAAACAATTTCCACCCACTCGAAATGACCACATTATATTTTTTGGCATTTTACAGCCATAAAACTGCAAATCCGTGCGAGTCCCAAATTTTTGTGTACTATAGCCCATGCCTTCCACCTTGGGCCCGGATGGATCCGTCATGGAATCGCCTAATCTTTGTCCCGGACATCAAATACGGCATAAGAAACAATTTCCACCCACCTGAAATGACCACATTATATTTTTTGGCATTTTACAGCCATAAAACTGCAAATCCGCGCGAGTCCCAAATTGTGTGCGCGCATGCCTTCCGCCTTGGGCCCGGATGGATCCGTCGTGGAATCGCCTAATATTTGTCCCGGACATCAAATACGGCATAAGAAACAATTTCCACCCACCTGAAATGACCACATTATATTTTTTGGCATTTTACAGCCATAAAACTGCAAATCCGCGCGAGTCCCAAATTGTGTGCGCCCATGCCTTCCGCTTTGGGCCGGATGGATCCGTCGTGGAATCGCCTAATATTTGTCCTGGACATCAAATACGGCATAAGAAACAATTTTGACCCACTCGAAATGACCACATTATATTTTTTGGCATTTTACAGCCATAAAACAGCAAATCCGCGCGAGTCCCAAATTTTTGTGCGCTATAGCCCATGCCTTCCGCCTTGGGCCGGATGGATCCGTCGTGGAATCGCCTAATCTTTGTCCCGGACATCAAATACGGCATAAGAAACAATTTCCACCCACTCGAAATGACCACATTATATTTTTTGGCATTTTACAGCCATAAAACTGCAAATCCGCGCGAGTCCCAAATTTTTGTGTGCGCACATGCCTTCCGCTTTGGGCCCGGATGGATCCATCGTGGAATCGCCTAATATTTGTCCCGGACATCAAATACGGCATAAGAAACAATTTCCACCCACCTGAAATGACCACATTATATTTTTTGGCATTTTACAGCCATAAAACTGCAAATCCGCGCGAGTCCCAAATTGTGTGCGCCCATGCCTTCTGCTTTGGGCCGGATGGATCCGTCGTGGAATCGCCTAATATTTGTCCCGAACATCAAATACGGCATAAGAAACAATTTTCACCCACTCGAAATGACCACATTATATTTTTGGCATTTTACAGCCATAAAACTGCAAATCCGCGCGAGTCCCAAATTTTTGTGTGCTATAGCCCATGCCTTCCGCCTTGGGCCCGGATGGATCCGTCATGGAATCGCCTAATCTTTGTCCCGGACATCAAATACGGCATAAGAAACAATTTCCACCCACTCGAAATGACCACATTATATTTTTTGGCATTTTACAGCCATAAAACTGCAAATCCGCGCGAGTCCCAAATTTTTGTGTACTATAGCCCATGCCTTCCGCCTTGGGCCCGGATGGATCCGTCATGGAATCGCCTAATCTTTGTCCCGGACATCAAATACGGCATAAGAAACAATTTCCACCCACCTGAAATGACCACATTATATTTTTTGGCATTTTACAGCCATAAAACTGCAAATCCGCGCGAGTCCCAAATTGTGTGCGCCCATGCCTTCCGCTTTGGGCCGGATGGATCCATCGTGGAATCGCCTAATATTTGTCCCGGACATCAAATACGGCATAAGAAACAATTTCCACCCACCTGAAATGACCACATTATATTTTTTGGCATTTTACAGCCATAAAACTGCAAATCCGCGCGAGTCCCAAATTGTGTGCGCCCATGACTTCCGCTTTGGGCCGGATGGATCCGTCGTGGAATCGCCTAATATTTGTCCCGGACATCAAATACGGCATAAGAAACAATTTCCACCCACCTGAAATGACCACATTATATTTTTTGGCATTTTACAGCCATAAAACTGCAAATCCGCGCGAGTCCCAAATTTTTGTGTGCTATAGCCCATGCCTTCCGTCTTGGGCCCGGATGGATCCGTCATTGAATCACCTAATCTTTGTCCCGGACATCAAATACGGCATAAGAAAACAATTTCCACCCACTCGAAATGACCACATTATATTTTTTGGCATTTTACAGCCATAAAACTGCAAATCCGTGCGAGTCCCAAATTTTTGTGTACTATAGCCCATGCCTTCCACCTTGGGCCCGGATGGATCCGTCATGGAATCGCCTAATCTTTGTCCCGGACATCAAATACGGCATAAGAAACAATTTCCACCCACCTGAAATGACCACATTATATTTTTTGGCATTTTACAGCCATAAAACTGCAAATCCGCGCGAGTCCCAAATTGTGTGCGCGCATGCCTTCCGCCTTGGGCCCGGATGGATCCGTCGTGGAATCGCCTAATATTTGTCCCGGACATCAAATACGGCATAAGAAACAATTTCCACCCACCTGAAATGACCACATTATATTTTTTGGCATTTTACAGCCATAAAACTGCAAATCCGCGCGAGTCCCAAATTGTGTGCGCCCATGCCTTCCGCTTTGGGCCGGATGGATCCGTCGTGGAATCGCCTAATATTTGTCCTGGACATCAAATACGGCATAAGAAACAATTTTGACCCACTCGAAATGACCACATTATATTTTTTGGCATTTTACAGCCATAAAACAGCAAATCCGCGCGAGTCCCAAATTTTTGTGCGCTATAGCCCATGCCTTCCGCCTTGGGCCGGATGGATCCGTCGTGGAATCGCCTAATCTTTGTCCCGGACATCAAATACGGCATAAGAAACAATTTCCACCCACTCGAAATGACCACATTATATTTTTTGGCATTTTACAGCCATAAAACTGCAAATCCGCGCGAGTCCCAAATTTTTGTGTGCGCACATGCCTTCCGCTTTGGGCCCGGATGGATCCATCGTGGAATCGCCTAATATTTGTCCCGGACATCAAATACGGCATAAGAAACAATTTCCACCCACCTGAAATGACCACATTATATTTTTTGGCATTTTACAGCCATAAAACTGCAAATCCGCGCGAGTCCCAAATTGTGTGCGCCCATGCCTTCCGCTTTGGGCCGGATGGATCCATCGTGGAATCGCCTAATATTTGTCCCGGACATCAAATACGGCATAAGAAACAATTTCCACCCACCTGAAATGACCACATTATATTTTTTGGCATTTTACAGCCATAAAACTGCAAATCCGCGCGAGTCCCAAATTGTGTGCGCCCATGACTTCCGCTTTGGGCCGGATGGATCCGTCGTGGAATCGCCTAATATTTGTCCCGGACATCAAATACGGCATAAGAAACAATTTCCACCCACCTGAAATGACCACATTATATTTTTTGGCATTTTACAGCCATAAAACTGCAAATCCGCGCGAGTCCCAAATTTTTGTGTGCTATAGCCCATGCCTTCCGTCTTGGGCCCGGATGGATCCGTCATTGAATCACCTAATCTTTGTCCCGGACATCAAATACGGCATAAGAAACAATTTCCACCCACTCGAAATGACCACATTATATTTTTTGGCATTTTACAGCCATAAAACTGCAAATCCGTGCGAGTCCCAAATTTTTGTGTACTATAGCCCATGCCTTCCACCTTGGGCCCGGATGGATCCGTCATGGAATCGCCTAATCTTTGTCCCGGACATCAAATACGGCATAAGAAACAATTTCCACCCACCTGAAATGACCACATTATATTTTTTGGCATTTTACAGCCATAAAACTGCAAATCCGCGCGAGTCCCAAATTGTGTGCGCGCATGCCTTCCGCCTTGGGCCCGGATGGATCCGTCGTGGAATCGCCTAATATTTGTCCCGGACATCAAATACGGCATAAGAAACAATTTCCACCCACCTGAAATGACCACATTATATTTTTTGGCATTTTACAGCCATAAAACTGCAAATCCGCGCGAGTCCCAAATTGTGTGCGCCCATGCCTTCCGCTTTGGGCCGGATGGATCCGTCGTGGAATCGCCTAATATTTGTCCTGGACATCAAATACGGCATAAGAAACAATTTTGACCCACTCGAAATGACCACATTATATTTTTTGGCATTTTACAGCCATAAAACAGCAAATCCGCGCGAGTCCCAAATTTTTGTGCGCTATAGCCCATGCCTTCCGCCTTGGGCCGGATGGATCCGTCGTGGAATCGCCTAATCTTTGTCCCGGACATCAAATACGGCATAAGAAACAATTTCCACCCACTCGAAATGACCACATTATATTTTTTGGCATTTTACAGCCATAAAACTGCAAATCCGCGCGAGTCCCAAATATTTGTGTGCGCACATGCCTTCCGCTTTGGGCCCGGATGGATCCATCGTGGAATCGCCTAATATTTGTCCCGGACATCAAATACGGCATAAGAAACAATTTCCACCCACCTGAAATGACCACATTATATTTTTTGGCATTTTACAGCCATAAAACTGCAAATCCGCGCGAGTCCCAAATTGTGTGCGCCCATGCCTTCTGCTTTGGGCCGGATGGATCCGTCGTGGAATCGCCTAATATTTGTCCCGGACATCAAATACGGCATAAGAAACAATTTTCACCCACTCGAAATGACCACATTATATTTTTTGGCATTTTACAGCCATAAAACTGCAAATCCGCGCGAGTCCCAAATTTTTGTGTGCTATAGCCCATGCCTTCCGCCTTGGGCCCGGATGGATCCGACATGGAATCGCCTAATCTTTGTCCCGGACATCAAATACGGCATAAGAAACAATTTCCACCCACTCGAAATGACCACATTATATTTTTTGGCATTTTACAGCCATAAAACTGCAAATCCGCGCGAGTCCCAAATTTTTGTGTAGCGCGCATGCCTTCCGCCTTGGGCCCGGATGGATCCGTCGTGGAATCGCCTAATATTTGTCCCGGACATCAAATACGGCATAAGAAACAATTTCCACCCACCTGAAATGACCACATTATATTTTTTGGCATTTTACAGCCATAAAACTGCAAATCCGCGCGAGTCCCAAATTTTTGTGCGCTATAGCCCATGCCTTCCGCCTTGGGCCGGATGGATCCATCGTGGAATCGCCTAATATTTGTCTCGGACATCAAATACGGCATAAGAAACAATTTCCACCCACTCGAAATGACCACATTATATTTATTGGTATTTTACAGCCATAAAACAGCAAATCCGCGCGAGTCCCAAATTTTTGTGCGCTATAGCCCATGCCTTCCGCCTTGGGCCGGATGGATCCGTCGTGGAATCGCCTAATATTTGTCTAGGACATTAAATACGGCATAAGAAACTATTTTCACCCACTCAAAATGACCACATTATATTTTTTGGCATTTTACAGCCATAAAACTGCAAATCCGCGCGAGTCCCAAATTTTTGTGTGCTATAGCCCATGCCTTCCGCCTTGGGCCCGGATGGATCCGTCATGGAATCGCCTAATCTTTGTCCCGGACATCAAATACGGCATAAGAAACAATTTCCACCCACTCGAAATGACCACATTATATTTTTTGGCATTTTACAGCCACAAAACTGCAAATCCGCGCGAGTCCCAAATTTTTGTGTGCTATAGCCCATGCCTTCCGCCTTGGGCCGGATGGATCCATCGTGGAATCGCCTAATATTTGTCTCGAACATCAAATACGGCATAAGAAACAATTTCCACCCACTCGAAATGACCACATTATATTTTTTGGCATTTTACAGCCATAAAACTGCAAATCCGCGCGAGTCCCAAATTTTTGTGTGCTATAGCCCATGCCTTCCGCCTTGGGCCCGGATGGATCCGTCATGGAATCGCCTAATCTTTGTCCCGGACATCAAATACGGCATAAGAAACAATTTCCACCCACTCGAAATGACCACATTATATTTTTTGGCATTTTACAGCCACAAAACTGCAAATCCGCGCGAGTCCCAAATTTTTGTGTGCTATAGCCCATGCCTTCCGCCTTGGGCCGGATGGATCCATCGTGGAATCGCCTAATATTTGTCTCGAACATCAAATACGGCATAAGAAACAATTTCCACCCACTCGAAATGACCACATTATATTTTTTGGCATTTTACAGCCATAAAACTGCAAATCCGCGCGAGTCCCAAATTTTTGTGTACTATAGCCCATGCCTTCCGCCTTGGGCCCGGATGGATCCGTCATGGAATCGCCTAATCTTTGTCCCGGACATCAAATACGGCATAAGAAACAATTTCCACCCACCTGAAATGACCACATTATATTTTTTGGCATTTTACAGCCATAAAACTGCAAATCCGCGCGAGTCCCAAATTGTGTGCGCCCATGCCTTCCGCTTTGGGCCGGATGGATCCATCGTGGAATCGCCTAATATTTGTCCCGGACATCAAATACGGCATAAGAAACAATTTCCACCCACCTGAAATGACCACATTATATTTTTTGGCATTTTACAGCCATAAAACTGCAAATCCGCGCGAGTCCCAAATTGTGTGCGCCCATGCCTTCCGCTTTGGGCCGGATGGATCCGTCGTGGAATCGCCTAATATTTGTCCTGGACATCAAATACGGCATAAGAAACAATTTTGACCCACTCGAAATGACCACATTATATTTTTTGGCATTTTACAGCCATAAAACAGCAAATCCGCGCGAGTCCCAAATTTTTGTGCGCTATAGCCCATGCCTTCCGCCTTGGGCCGGATGGATCCGTCGTGGAATCGCCTAATCTTTGTCCCGGACATCAAATACGGCATAAGAAACAATTTCCACCCACTCGAAATGACCACATTATATTTTTTGGCATTTTACAGCCATAAAACTGCAAATCCGCGCGAGTCCCAAATATTTGTGTGCGCACATGCCTTCCGCTTTGGGCCCGGATGGATCCATCGTGGAATCGCCTAATATTTGTCCCGGACATCAAATACGGCATAAGAAACAATTTCCACCCACCTGAAATGACCACATTATATTTTTTGGCATTTTACAGCCATAAAACTGCAAATCCGCGCGAGTCCCAAATTGTGTGCGCCCATGCCTTCTGCTTTGGGCCGGATGGATCCGTCGTGGAATCGCCTAATATTTGTCCCGGACATCAAATACGGCATAAGAAACAATTTTCACCCACTCGAAATGACCACATTATATTTTTTGGCATTTTACAGCCATAAAACTGCAAATCCGCGCGAGTCCCAAATTTTTGTGTGCTATAGCCCATGCCTTCCGCCTTGGGCCCGGATGGATCCGACATGGAATCGCCTAATCTTTGTCCCGGACATCAAATACGGCATAAGAAACAATTTCCACCCACTCGAAATGACCACATTATATTTTTTGGCATTTTACAGCCATAAAACTGCAAATCCGCGCGAGTCCCAAATTTTTGTGTAGCGCGCATGCCTTCCGCCTTGGGCCCGGATGGATCCGTCGTGGAATCGCCTAATATTTGTCCCGGACATCAAATACGGCATAAGAAACAATTTCCACCCACCTGAAATGACCACATTATATTTTTTGGCATTTTACAGCCATAAAACTGCAAATCCGCGCGAGTCCCAAATTTTTGTGCGCTATAGCCCATGCCTTCCGCCTTGGGCCGGATGGATCCATCGTGGAATCGCCTAATATTTGTCTCGGACATCAAATACGGCATAAGAAACAATTTCCACCCACTCGAAATGACCACATTATATTTATTGGTATTTTACAGCCATAAAACAGCAAATCCGCGCGAGTCCCAAATTTTTGTGCGCTATAGCCCATGCCTTCCGCCTTGGGCCGGATGGATCCGTCGTGGAATCGCCTAATATTTGTCTAGGACATTAAATACGGCATAAGAAACTATTTTCACCCACTCAAAATGACCACATTATATTTTTTGGCATTTTACAGCCATAAAACTGCAAATCCGCGCGAGTCCCAAATTTTTGTGTGCTATAGCCCATGCCTTCCGCCTTGGGCCCGGATGGATCCGTCATGGAATCGCCTAATCTTTGTCCCGGACATCAAATACGGCATAAGAAACAATTTCCACCCACTCGAAATGACCACATTATATTTTTTGGCATTTTACAGCCACAAAACTGCAAATCCGCGCGAGTCCCAAATTTTTGTGTGCTATAGCCCATGCCTTCCGCCTTGGGCCGGATGGATCCATCGTGGAATCGCCTAATATTTGTCTCGAACATCAAATACGGCATAAGAAACAATTTCCACCCACTCGAAATGACCACATTATATTTTTTGGCATTTTACAGCCATAAAACTGCAAATCCGCGCGAGTCCCAAATTTTTGTGTACTATAGCCCATGCCTTCCGCCTTGGGCCCGGATGGATCCGTCATGGAATCGCCTAATCTTTGTCCCGGACATCAAATACGGCATAAGAAACAATTTCCACCCACCTGAAATGACCACATTATATTTTTTGGCATTTTACAGCCATAAAACTGCAAATCCGCGTGAGTCCCAAATTTTTGTGTGCTATAGCCCATG
Source organism: Nicotiana sylvestris (assembly GCF_000393655.2). Lineage (NCBI taxonomy): Eukaryota > Viridiplantae > Streptophyta > Magnoliopsida > Solanales > Solanaceae > Nicotiana > Nicotiana sylvestris. Next base: position 7,553 of record NW_027184341.1, on the reverse strand, counting down.
CCTTCCGCCTTGGGCCCGGATGGATCCGTCGTGGAATCGCCTAATATTTGTCCCGGACATCAAATACGGCATAAGAAACAATTTCCACCCACCTGAAATGACCACATTATATTTTTTGGCATTTTACAGCCATAAAACTGCAAATCCGCGCGAGTCCCAAATTGTGTGCGCCCATGCCTTCCGCTTTGGGCCGGATGGATCCGTCGTGGAATCGCCTAATATTTGTCCCGGACATCAAATACGGCATAAGAAACAATTTCCACCCACCTGAAATGACCACATTATATTTTTTGGCATTTTACAGCCATAAAACTGCAAATCCGCGCGAGTCCCAAATTGTGTGCGCCCATGCCTTCCGCTTTGGGCCGGATGGATCCGTCGTGGAATCGCCTAATATTTGTCCCGGACATCAAATACGGCATAAGAAACAATTTCCACCCACCTGAAATGACCACATTATATTTTTTGGCATTTTACAGCCATAAAACTGCAAATCCGCGCGAGTCCCAAATTTTTGTGTGCTATAGCCCATGCCTTCCGTCTTGGGCCCGGATGGATCCGTCATGGAATCGCCTAATCTTTGTCCCGGACATCAAATACGGCATAAGAAACAATTTCCACCCACTCGAAATGACCACATTATATTTTTTGGCATTTTACAGCCATAAAACTGCAAATCCGCGCGAGTCCCAAATTTTTGTGTACTATAGCCCATGCCTTCCGCCTTGGGCCCGGATGGATCCGTCATGGAATCGCCTAATCTTTGTCCCGGACATCAAATACGGCATAAGAAACAATTTCCACCCACCTGAAATGACCACATTATATTTTTTGGCATTTTACAGCCATAAAACTGCAAATCCGCGCGAGTCCCAAATTGTGTGCGCGCATGCCTTCCGCCTTGGGCCCGGATGGATCCGTCGTGGAATCGCCTAATATTTGTCCCGAACATCAAATACGGCATAAGAAACAATTTCCACCCACCTGAAATGACCACATTATATTTTTTGGCATTTTACAGCCATAAAACTGCAAATCCGCGCGAGTCCCAAATTGTGTGCGCCCATGCCTTCCGCTTTGGGCCGGATGGATCCGTCGTGGAATCGCCTAATATTTGTCCTGGACATCAAATACGGCATAAGAAACAATTTTGACCCACTCGAAATGACCACATTATATTTTTTGGCATTTTACAGCCATAAAACAGCAAATCCGCGCGAGTCCCAAATTTTTGTGCGCTATAGCCCATGCCTTCCGCCTTGGGCCGGATGGATCCATCGTGGAATCGCCTAATATTTGTCTCGGACATCAAATACGGCATAAGAAACAATTTCCACCCACTCGAAATGACCACATTATATTTATTGGTATTTTACAGCCATAAAACAGCAAATCCGCGCGAGTCCCAAATTTTTGTGCGCTATAGCCCATGCCTTCCGCCTTGGGCCGGATGGATCCGTCGTGGAATCGCCTAATATTTGTCTAGGACATTAAATACGGCATAAGAAACTATTTTCACCCACTCAAAATGACCACATTATATTTTTTGGCATTTTACAGCCATAAAACTGCAAATCCGCGCGAGTCCCAAATTTTTGTGTGCTATAGCCCATGCCTTCCGCCTTGGGCCCGGATGGATCCGTCATGGAATCGCCTAATCTTTGTCCCGGACATCAAATACGGCATAAGAAACAATTTCCACCCACTCGAAATGACCACATTATATTTTTTGGCATTTTACAGCCATAAAACTGCAAATCCGCGCGAGTCCCAAATTTTTGTGTGCTATAGCCCATGCCTTCCGCCTTGGGCCCGGATGGATCCGTCATGGAATCGCCTAATCTTTGTCCCGGACATCAAATACGGCATAAGAAACAATTTCCACCCACTCGAAATGACCACATTATATTTTTGGCATTTTACACCCATTTAACTGCAAATCCGCGCGAGTCCCAAATTTTTGTGTGCTATAGCCCATGCCTTCTGCCTTAGGCCCGGATGGATCCGTCGTGGAATCGCCTAATATTTGTCTCGTACATCAAATACGGCATAAGAAACAATTTCCACCCACTCGAAATGACCACATTATATTTTTTGGCATTTTACAGCCATAAAACTGCAAATCCGCGCGAGTCCCAAATTTTTGTGTGCGTCCATGCCTTCCGCCTTGGGCCCGGATGGATCCGTCGTGGAATCGCCTAATATTTGTCCCGGACATCAAATACGGCATAAGAAACAATTTCCACCCACCTGAAATGACCACATTATATTTTTTGGCATTTTACAGCCATAAAACTGCAAATCCGCGCGAGTCCCAAATTTTTGTGTGCTATAGCCCATGCCTTCCGCCTTGGGCCCGGATGGATCCGTCGTGGAATCGCCTAATCTTTGTCCCGGACATCAAATACGGCATAAGAAACAATTTCCACCCACTCGAAATGACCACATTATATTTTTTGGCATTTTACAGCCATAAAACTGCAAATCCGCGCGAGTCCCAAATTTTTGTGTACTATAGCCCATGCCTTCCGCCTTGGGCCCGGATGGATCCGTCATGGAATCGCCTAATCTTTGTCCCGGACATCAAATACGGCATAAGAAACAATTTCCACCCACCTGAAATGACCACATTATATTTTTTGGCATTTTACAGCCATAAAACTGCAAATCCGCGCGAGTCCCAAATTGTGTGCGCGCATGCCTTCCGCCTTGGGCCCGGATGGATCCGTCGTGGAATCGCCTAATATTTGTCCCGAACATCAAATACGGCATAAGAAACAATTTCCACCCACCTGAAATGACCACATTATATTTTTTGGCATTTTACAGCCATAAAACTGCAAATCCGCGCGAGTCCCAAATTGTGTGCGCCCATGCCTTCCGCTTTGGGCCGGATGGATCCGTCGTGGAATCGCCTAATATTTGTCCTGGACATCAAATACGGCATAAGAAACAATTTTGACCCACTCGAAATGACCACATTATATTTTTTGGCATTTTACAGCCATAAAACAGCAAATCCGCGCGAGTCCCAAATTTTTGTGCGCTATAGCCCATGCCTTCCGCCTTGGGCCGGATGGATCCATCGTGGAATCGCCTAATATTTGTCTCGGACATCAAATACGGCATAAGAAACAATTTCCACCCACTCGAAATGACCACATTATATTTATTGGTATTTTACAGCCATAAAACAGCAAATCCGCGCGAGTCCCAAATTTTTGTGCGCTATAGCCCATGCCTTCCGCCTTGGGCCGGATGGATCCGTCGTGGAATCGCCTAATATTTGTCTAGGACATTAAATACGGCATAAGAAACTATTTTCACCCACTCAAAATGACCACATTATATTTTTTGGCATTTTACAGCCATAAAACTGCAAATCCGCGCGAGTCCCAAATTTTTGTGTGCTATAGCCCATGCCTTCCGCCTTGGGCCCGGATGGATCCGTCATGGAATCGCCTAATCTTTGTCCCGGACATCAAATACGGCATAAGAAACAATTTCCACCCACTCGAAATGACCACATTATATTTTTTGGCATTTTACAGCCATAAAACTGCAAATCCGCGCGAGTCCCAAATTTTTGTGTGCTATAGCCCATGCCTTCCGCCTTGGGCCCGGATGGATCCGTCATGGAATCGCCTAATCTTTGTCCCGGACATCAAATACGGCATAAGAAACAATTTCCACCCACTCGAAATGACCACATTATATTTTTGGCATTTTACACCCATTTAACTGCAAATCCGCGCGAGTCCCAAATTTTTGTGTGCTATAGCCCATGCCTTCTGCCTTAGGCCCGGATGGATCCGTCGTGGAATCGCCTAATATTTGTCTCGTACATCAAATACGGCATAAGAAACAATTTCCACCCACTCGAAATGACCACATTATATTTTTTGGCATTTTACAGCCATAAAACTGCAAATCCGCGCGAGTCCCAAATTTTTGTGTGCGTCCATGCCTTCCGCCTTGGGCCCGGATGGATCCGTCGTGGAATCGCCTAATATTTGTCCCGGACATCAAATACGGCATAAGAAACAATTTCCACCCACCTGAAATGACCACATTATATTTTTTGGCATTTTACAGCCATAAAACTGCAAATCCGCGCGAGTCCCAAATTTTTGTGTGCTATAGCCCATGCCTTCCGCCTTGGGCCCGGATGGATCCGACATGGAATCGCCTAATCTTTGTCCCGGACATCAAATACGGCATAAGAAACAATTTCCACCCACTCGAAATGACCACATTATATTTTTTGGCATTTTACAGCCATAAAACTGCAAATCCGCGCGAGTCCCAAATTTTTGTGTACTATAGCCCATGCCTTCCGCCTTGGGCCCGGATGGATCCGTCATGGAATCGCCTAATCTTTGTCCCGGACATCAAATACGGCATAAGAAACAATTTTCACCCACCTGAAATGACCACATTATATTTTTTGGCATTTTACAGCCATAAAACTGCAAATCCGCGCGAGTCCCAAATTTTTGTGTGCTATAGCCCATGCCTTCCGCCTTGGGCCCGGATGGATCCGTCATGGAATCGCCTAATCTTTGTCCAGGACATCAAATACGGCATAAGAAACAATTTCCACCCACTCGAAATGACCACATTATATTTTTTGGCATTTTACAGCCATAAAACTGCAAATCCGCGCGAGTCCCAAATTTTTGTGTACTATAGCCCATGCCTTCCGCCTTGGGCCCGGATGGATCCGTCATGGAATCGCCTAATCTTTGTCCCGGACATCAAATACGGCATAAGAAACAATTTTCACCCACCTGAAATGACCACATTATATTTTTTGGCATTTTACAGCCATAAAACTGCAAATCCGCGCGAGTCCCAAATTGTGTGCGCCCATGCCTTCCGCTTTGGGCCGGATGGATCCGTCGTGGAATCGCCTAATATTTGTCCCGGACATCAAATACGGCATAAGAAACAATTTCCACCCACCTGAAATGACCACATTATATTTTTTGGCATTTTACAGCCATAAAACTGCAAATCCGCGCGAGTCCCAAATTGTGTGCGCCCATGCCTTCCGCTTTGGGCCGGATGGATCCGTCGTGGAATCGCCTAATATTTGTCCCGGACATCAAATACGGCATAAGAAACAATTTCCACCCACCTGAAATGACCACATTATATTTTTTGGCATTTTACAGCCATAAAACTGCAAATCCGCGCGAGTCCCAAATTTTTGTGTGCTATAGCCCATGCCTTCCGTCTTGGGCCCGGATGGATCCGTCATGGAATCGCCTAATCTTTGTCCCGGACATCAAATACGGCATAAGAAACAATTTCCACCCACTCGAAATGACCACATTATATTTTTTGGCATTTTACAGCCATAAAACTGCAAATCCGCGCGAGTCCCAAATTTTTGTGTACTATAGCCCATGCCTTCCGCCTTGGGCCCGGATGGATCCGTCATGGAATCGCCTAATCTTTGTCCCGGACATCAAATACGGCATAAGAAACAATTTCCACCCACCTGAAATGACCACATTATATTTTTTGGCATTTTACAGCCATAAAACTGCAAATCCGCGCGAGTCCCAAATTGTGTGCGCCCATGCCTTCCGCTTTGGGCCGGATGGATCCGTCGTGGAATCGCCTAATATTTGTCCTGGACATCAAATACGGCATAAGAAACAATTTTGACCCACTCGAAATGACCACATTATATTTTTTGGCATTTTACAGCCATAAAACAGCAAATCCGCGCGAGTCCCAAATTTTTGTGCGCTATAGCCCATGCCTTCCGCCTTGGGCCGGATGGATCCATCGTGGAATCGCCTAATATTTGTCTCGGACATCAAATACGGCATAAGAAACAATTTCCACCCACTCGAAATGACCACATTATATTTATTGGTATTTTACAGCCATAAAACAGCAAATCCGCGCGAGTCCCAAATTTTTGTGCGCTATAGCCCATGCCTTCCGCCTTGGGCCGGATGGATCCGTCGTGGAATCGCCTAATATTTGTCTAGGACATTAAATACGGCATAAGAAACTATTTTCACCCACTCAAAATGACCACATTATATTTTTTGGCATTTTACAGCCATAAAACTGCAAATCCGCGCGAGTCCCAAATTTTTGTGTGCTATAGCCCATGCCTTCCGCCTTGGGCCCGGATGGATCCGTCATGGAATCGCCTAATCTTTGTCCCGGACATCAAATACGGCATAAGAAACAATTTCCACCCACTCGAAATGACCACATTATATTTTTTGGCATTTTACAGCCATAAAACTGCAAATCCGCGCGAGTCCCAAATTTTTGTGTGCTATAGCCCATGCCTTCCGCCTTGGGCCCGGATGGATCCGTCATGGAATCGCCTAATCTTTGTCCCGGACATCAAATACGGCATAAGAAACAATTTCCACCCACTCGAAATGACCACATTATATTTTTGGCATTTTACACCCATTTAACTGCAAATCCGCGCGAGTCCCAAATTTTTGTGTGCTATAGCCCATGCCTTCTACCTTAGGCCCGGATGGATCCGTCGTGGAATCGCCTAATATTTGTCTCGTACATCAAATACGGCATAAGAAACAATTTCCACCCACTCGAAATGACCACATTATATTTTTTGGCATTTTACAGCCATAAAACTGCAAATCCGCGCGAGTCCCAAATTTTTGTGTGCGTCCATGCCTTCCGCCTTGGGCCCGGATGGATCCGTCGTGGAATCGCCTAATATTTGTCCCGGACATCAAATACGGCATAAGAAACAATTTCCACCCACCTGAAATGACCACATTATATTTTTTGGCATTTTACAGCCATAAAACTGCAAATCCGCGCGAGTCCCAAATTTTTGTGTGCTATAGCCCATGCCTTCCGCCTTGGGCCCGGATGGATCCGACATGGAATCGCCTAATCTTTGTCCCGGACATCAAATACGGCATAAGAAACAATTTCCACCCACTCGAAATGACCACATTATATTTTTTGGCATTTTACAGCCATAAAACTGCAAATCCGCGCGAGTCCCAAATTTTTGTGTACTATAGCCCATGCCTTCCGCCTTGGGCCCGGATGGATCCGTCATGGAATCGCCTAATCTTTGTCCCGGACATCAAATACGGCATAAGAAACAATTTCCACCCACCTGAAATGACCACATTATATTTTTTGGCATTTTACAGCCATAAAACTGCAAATCCGCGCGAGTCCCAAATTTTTGTGTGCTATAGCCCATGCCTTCCGCCTTGGGCCCGGATGGATCCGTCGTGGAATCGCCTAATATTTGTCTCGGACATCAAATACGGCATAAGAAACAATTTCCACCCACTCGAAATGACCACATTATATTTTTTGGCATTTTACAGCCATAAAACTGCAAATCCGCGCGAGTCCCAAATTTTTGTGTACTATAGCCCATGCCTTCCGCCTTGGGCCCGGATGGATCCGTCATGGAATCGCCTAATCTTTGTCCCGGACATCAAATACGGCATAAGAAACAATTTTCACCCACCTGAAATGACCACATTATATTTTTTGGCATTTTACAGCCATAAAACTGC